>NC_136262.1:265673982-265797412 GCF_964187855.1 Myxine glutinosa | reverse complement strand
TGTAAACAACACTCTGTAGAACCGACCTTCCCCTATTTCCCCCATTAGATGTCGCATCCAGGTCCACCGCATCTCACGTAGACAACTATAGGACATCTTGCTAGTTATTCTTAGTCTATGTCAGTTAAGGACTCGTTTCCATTAATTCTGACTCTTCGTTGCACCAGAATGTGATTGTATGGCACCGTTAGAAAGTTTAGGACCTCCCAATACCTCCCCGCAGCTCTTCCTCATGGTACAACAACAACTACAACAACAGCGGCGGCGGCGCGGGGATTGTGCGTCCTCACTCCGGCTTGGTTAGCCGCCATTGAACATGTGCTCCGACGGGGTTACCACGCAGGGGCTCGCTGTCAGCTCCTCGTCAAGGGCGGAGCCCGGTAACCCCCCCGCACCCAATAGAAGCGGCGGACCGATTCCATCTGGGGCGGAGCTAACGAGCCGAGGGCATGTCACTCCCCGCTGGACATGCGCAGAAAGAGGGAGGTGACGTCAGATGCGCCTGAGCTTGAAGGAAGAGAGATGCCACCAACCAAGCGCTGAATACCTCCCCGCATCTCTGGACTGGACCGAGCTGTATCCTGTCCCTGAGCCAAGGTGCACCTTGAGCTATCGACTGCCTGCCCTTCCTTGCCATCAATCCCTGTGTAAGTCAGTCTTGTCCCGTTTGTCTGTGGTCTGTCGGGGATAACATAAGACTGTGTCTAAGTGCCCATCTTTTCTGTGCTTTACCTCTTACCGTGTAATCTACCCGTTTCTGCATCACCAATATTATATCCTCCTCCGGAGGTCTTGAGAACTGTACCCCTTGTGTCGTTGCATTTATCCCAGCCGTTGTGTCCTTTCCTTCATTGATTTAGCATAGCGCGACTTGGTCAACGTCGAGTGGAATCGGGCGGGATAGGGTTCTAATCGGGGAGTAACTGTGCGGACGCGGTAATACCAAACCGCTCGGTAAACTAACATCTAAAACCGCGTCTGTAACAATTGGTTGTGAACACCAATTGTACTATTAAGAGTAACAATTGGTGTCGAGGAGTGAGATCGGACCCGAAGCGCGCTTCACGCGCTCGAAATTGTTAACGGCGAAATTTGATTTTGTTTTACAAAAATAAAAACCCGAATTTTGAAAGTCGCGCTATGGCGGATCAAGACGGCTGGGTTCCGGTAGAGGAGAGTGAGGCAGGGTCAGATCCAGGACCAAATTGAGGGACATGAGGAGAGCGATAGCAGTGAGGGTGGCATGGGTCGCAAAATCGCAGTCCTCGCACACAGAGGTTACGGGGCGGCGCAGTCAAGAATGGCGCTCGCACATGGCCACGGGCGACCGCGGCGCCCGCGGACCCGTAGTAGCGCCACTGGTAGATTTGGACCTTTTTTTAATACAAATGAAGGCCCTTATGGCCCAGAATAGCGAGAAAATGAGGGAGGACACTGGGGGCCAATAGCCAATGGTTAGAACAAAGGATGGGGTCCAATAGCGAGAAATTCGGAGGGAGGACATGGGGTCCAATAGCGAGAAATTGAGGGAGGACATGGGGTCCAATAGCGAGAAATTGAGGGAGGACATGGGGGCCCAGATCGGAGGGTTAGGGAGTAGAATAGAGGGATTAGACAATAGATTAGGGGAAATACAGGAGGGGTTAATGGGGGTAGAACAACAGAATGGCCGTTCAGGAGAATCAAATGGAAGGGATGAAAAAGGGGTTAATGGGGGTAGAAAACAGAATGGCCGTTCAGGAGAATCAAATGGAAGGGATGAAAAAGGGGTTAGAGGGGTTAGAAAACAGTATGGAGGCAAATTGAGGGACATGAGGGACAAGCGGAAAGGGAAGTTAAACAAATGGGGCAGCAGATAGAGGGGGTCAGAATGGGGTAGAAACTAAATTGGATGCTCACAGGGAGGAAATGGAGCAGATGAGGGTGGCATCTGGGCAGGAGATGCAAGTGATGGGAGAAGAGATCAGAAGAGGGGTGAGTGAGGAGGTCGGAGGGAGTGCGCGAGGAGGTGAGGCACTGTAAGGAGCGCATGGAGAAGGAGGTGAGAAAGGGGGACTGTAAAATTGCAAGGTGGTGATAGAGGAGTTGACGCTGGGAGTAGAACAACTGACAGTGGGACAAAAGGAGTTGGGGGACCAGGTCAAAGAAGAACACAGCGGTAATAGAGGGTTTAAAATCGACACAGAAGGAGATGAAAAAGGACATAGGGGTAATTAAAAAAGAGTGTCAGACGGTACTATGAGGACCTGACGAGGAAAATGAACAAAGTGGTAGAGGTGATGGAGGTTAAAGAGCGGGAGGGTGTGGGAGCACATAGAAAAAAATAAGGTGAGTTGGAGGAAGAACTTAAGGGGGGCGCACGAGGAGATGAAGGAGGTGAAGCAGAAATTAGAAGAAGTGGAAGAAGGGGTGAGCGAAATGAAGAAGCGAGCGGAGAGAGGATAAGAAAGAGATAAAGGAGGAAGTAAAAGAATTGGTCCAAAGTCTGTGTTCGGATCGTGATGATGTGCTCATTAACCGGATGAGGGATTCGCAGGTGATGGAGGAGAAGCGAAGGAGGAAGAGGACCCGGTGTAAGTGGTGACCAATATGGTCGTGCGTATGATGCGCCAGGTGATTTAATAAGCTTGGGGGTCGAGATAGACCCGGGTGTTCGTGAGAGGCCGTTGGTGAAGTAGTGCGACAGGTCTGGTGTGCGAAAAAGGAGGTGTGCGAGAAAGTCCGACTCTGGGGTGTGTGAGGAAAAAGTGCGTGCCAAGGAGTGAGGGTGCTGGTCGAGAGTGACGTCGGTCGTAGCGCGTGTGCGAGGGAGCACATGGAAGCGCGTAGTGAGGAGTGTTACGGAGGGTGTAAAGGGAGAATGCACGCCTGTGGTGAGTGCTTACAGAGGATGTAGACGGGAGAGGGTGTGCGAGAAAGATGTGTGATGGACAGATGCATGGGGAAAGAGTGCGCTGATCAAAAGTAAGGAAGAGTGTACACCTGTGGTGAGTGTTACAGAGGGTGTAACGGGAGAGTGTGCGCGAGAAAGGTGTGTAACTGACAGGGTGCATGAGGAAAGAGTGCGCTGTCAGAGAGTAAGGGTGAGTGGCGCTGTCAAGAGTGGAGGTGAGAGTAGTAAGAGTGACACGGAGCGTGAGTTGGTTGGTGACAGGTGAGAAAGGATGTACACCTGGAATGGAAGGATGCACACCTGGAATGGTAGAGCGTGTGTGGGAATGCACGCTGGAATTGGTCAGTGAGGCACGTGGTTGGGTGTGCGAATGAGGAGCACACCTATGGTTGTCACAGAGGAGGTGACCGAGGAGGGGGCGCGAAGAGGTGTGTTGGTGAGGTGTGCGAACAACGAATGTGTGCCAAAGTGTTCGGTGGTCAGGTGTGTGACCAAGGCTGGGAGTGGAATGAGTGTACCTGGGTGTGTTAGAGAAGGTACGACGAGGAGCATGGAAACGGCTGGATGTATGAGCAAGAAAGGGGTAGCGTATGCATGTAAGCATGCAGGTGAAGCATCGACGGTAACCGGGTTAGAGGTTAGAACGACTTATAGCCGAATCGGGCCCTCGGTGCGTGCCGGGCTTCGCGTGCCGCGAGAACCAGCGGGGATCCGAGCCACGGCGGGTTTGAAAGGACCGCCGTACGCGATCCACGCTGGGCCTCGCTTTGAACGGCCCGCGGCCCGTGCTCCACTAGGCGGAGCTGCAGCCCGATAGGAAGGGTCGTCATGGCGACCACTTTTTGTTGAGACTTACCGGCAGGTCGAGATTGGGACATTGGATGGCTCCACGCCAAGGTGGTGCGTGGGATCTCGGCCCGGGTAAACCTCCTTCCCTGCACCGAATGCGGGACGTATCCAGCCGCTGGCACCAAACAACCCGCATTGCATGGCTTGGCTGTACGAAGCCGAGCAGTAGAAGTGAATTGGCGCACCGAGAGGCATTAGTAAGTAGACTGTAATGACGAGGATAGTGTTTTGGCCCCGAAATTAGAAAAACAAAATTTGATGATTGGCAAAGGATTGGCAGTAATGATTGGCAGATGATGGAGTAGTGATTGGCAAATTTTTGATTTGTTGAAATTTGATGTGCAAAATTGGTAGTGCCGGAGATGCCCGATGTGGTGGGATGGCAACTCTGTCATCCCTCACAAAATGGGGGCAAAGGAGCTATAGTTTATGGGGGTGTATGGCAGTGAAAACTAGCCCGGGTGGGTTAGGTTATATTGTTAGGGATCTAGCGAAGATGACATTAGGTAACGTTAAGGTTTAGATAGTGACAAGGATACCTGTAGAAGGGGACGCAGGTAGATTAGTGTGGATTATAATGACGAGGGAGCGCAATAGTTTAAAGGGACGACTGGGAAGCGCAAGTTTCAGAGGGAGTAGTTAGCTGAGATGATGCCGTGTGGTTGAGAATTGAACAGGTGTGATTGCACAGGTGTGCAACTGGACAGGTGTGTGGAGCAGTGTATGAGTAGTGAGTGTGGTGGATCAGCGCGAAAGCGCTTGGGAGAGAAGGGTGCAGGTGGCACCAGGTGTGAGAGCACAGGTGTGCAAGTACAGGTGTGTGGAATACATGGAGTATGGGAATGAGTGGTGTGGAGAGAGTTGGAGTAAGTGGGTACGGAGTGTGTGCATGGTGCGAAGGTGTGAATGGGGGAAGAGTGGACCCCCATCACGAATACCCCGGGGGCGGGTAGTGTAAGTGTTAGGTAGAGGGTATAGGTAAATTGTGGTTGGATATTGGCATTTGTGGTGCGGTTGCAGAATGGTATTGTGGATGGGTGCATTAGTGTTGTGGAAATGGCTGGGCGTGTAGCCTGTTAGTGTGTGTAGTTGGTTTGGGCACTCCACCACTGTGAGGATGTCGGCCAGGTGAGGCCGCAGGTGGGCTCTGGGAGCCGTTAGTGTCAGTGGGTGCCTGAGGATCCCGGGTGTGGATTCCGGCAGCCCGTGCCAGAGAGGGCACTGAGGGGGTGAGAGTGCGAGAGGGGCCTTCCCCAGTTAGTTAGGTTATGGTGAGGAGCAGGTAAGCTCGGGTGGCAACTACAGTGGTGGAGGTGTGCAGGTGGGTAGACCTGCTGGGAGAGCTACACGTCACAGCCCAGAAATTGTGCGAGAGCACCGAGTGTTGAATCGGGGGAGTGAGACCCCAAATTGAGAAGCACCACAGTTTGGTCAATGGGAATTGGTTTTTAGAACCCATAGTGTAAGTTGGCCAATGGATTGGCAGGGAAAGACCCCGGGTAAAGTAAAGTTGTTAAAGTCATTTAGGAAATAGTTAGGATTGATGAACCTGTCACACCATACGCAGCCACTTACCTGAGGTGATGATGATGACTCCACACCTGTGTTTTCTTTGTTTTGTGTTGCAGGAAGTAAGGATTGCTGTGTGGATTTGTGAGACGCATCACGACGTGGATGAGACATTGGGGTGATTCCATCTCTCCCTCCCTAGGAGGGACTGATGATGAATTGGTGATGGCAAATTTTGATGTTGAGTTGGAGATGGCAAATTTTGATGAGAGTTGTAAATGGCAAATTTGATTGGTTAGGAGGGAGAGAAGACGAATTTGGTTTATGGGAGGAACGGGGAAGACAGTAGGGACGTTTGTTGATGTGTAAAGTAGATGTTTATGGGTAGTGTTGTGTTTTGTGGATACAGTAAGGGGTAAGGGAGGGGCAATGTAGGTTACCTGGTGGGGGGGGGGGGGGGGCGTACGGTAGGAACGTACCTGTCTCACCTGGTTCCCATGTGCCCCCAGTGTGCATCACCTTGTATTGCGTGCACTTTTGCGCCCTTACCACCTTACTCACTTGTCGTCTTCTTTTGTCTCCCACCTCCGAGGATCTGGCTTTGGGGCAGAGAGAGAGGAGAGAGAGGTGCTGGCTCCGCAGTTGTGGGCCTGCACTTTCGCTGCTTGCTGCCTGGATCGATACACCATATGGACCGCAATTTTTGTGGCCGCCCACAATGGACCGCAGTTCTTTTGCGGGCAAGCACCACCCGTTGATGGACCTATGGGTCAACGTGGCACCTATGCCATACAGGTGAACCACTTTTAGTTGGCCCCCTGACGGCCACAATTCAGAAATGGACGCGGTTGGCGCCTTTCTTTATTTTTTAAGGAAGCTAGAAGGCCAAGTGCTTCAAGAAGGCAAGACCAGCGGCAGAACATCGGCCGGCTGCGACACCACCGGTGATTATTGAACACTTTAGTGGTGCACCGGATGGTGCTGACTGTACATGATGGGGTGGTGCTTTTGGTGCTTGGATGGGGTGCTCTGCACATTATTAAAGGCCGTAGGGCCACAGAGCACTCGTGGGTTGGTTTATCGATGCTGGCATGCGTGCTCTCTCTATGCATAACATCTGCATGTGTTCCTCCAAAAACAGGTCCTGGATCGTAGTGTAAATATCAGTGTAGTCTTGTGTAAATAATGCTCCCTACCGGCTGTATGTTTAGTTTGAGGATTCTTTCCGCGATTCGGTTATCCTGTGGGTGTGTTTCTGTGAGGAGAAGGGTGCAACGTCGCAGGGGGACATATTTACTCATTTGTGAACATCTGTAAAACTGTCGCACTCAGGGTTGAGTTAATAGTAGAGGGAACTACATCTGAGTGCCACACTAACGTAGGTAAAAATTTATCGGGTCGGGTCGCCCCGAGGTAGAGAAGGGTGCAATGTTGCGGATATGGGATTTGGCCTCCATCCATATCCGCTTGTAAATATTCCCCTATTTCCCCAATACTTCCCAACTATCCCCAATCCCCCATTCCCTAGTCCCATTTTCTGTAAACAACACTCTGTAGAACCGACCTTCCCCTATTTCCCCCATTAGATGTCTCATCCAGGTTCACTGCATCTCACGTCGACAACTATAGGACATCTTGCTAGTTATTCTTAGTCTATGTCAGTTAAGGACTCGTTTCCATTAATTCTGACTCTTCGTTGCACCAGAATGTGATTGTATGGCACCGTTAGAAAGTTTAGGACCTCCCAATACCTCCCCGCAGCTCTTCCTCATGGTACAACAACAACTACAACAACAGCGGCGGCGGCACGGGGAGTGTGCGTCCTCACTCCGGCTTGGTTAGCCGCCATTGAACATGTGCTCCGACGGGGTTACCACGCAGGGGCTCGCTGTCAGCTCCTCGTCAAGGGCGGAGCCCGGTAACCCCCCCGCACCCAATAGAAGCGGCGGACCGATTCCATCTGGGGCGGAGCTAACGAGCCGAGGGCGTGTCACTCCCCGCTGGACATGCGCAGAAAGAGGGAGGTGACGTCAGATGCGCCTGAGCTTGAAGGAAGAGAGACGCCACCAACCAAGCGCTGAATACCTCCCCGCATCTCTGGACTGGACCGAGCTGTATCCTGTCCCTGAGCCAAGGTGCACCTTGAGCTATCGACTGCCTGCCCTTCCTTGCCATCAATCCCTGTGTAAGTCAGTCTTGTCCCGTTTGTCTGTGGTCTGTCAGGGATAAGATAAGACTGTGTCTAAGTGCCCATCTTTTCTGTGCTTTACCTCTTACCATGTAATCTAGCCATTTCTGCATCACCAATATTATATCCTCCTCCGGAGGTCTTGAGAACTGTACCCCTTGTGTCGTTGCATTTATCCCAGCCGTTGTGTCCTTTCCTTCATTGATTTAGCATAGCGCGACTTGGTCAACGTCGAGTGGAATCGGGCGGGATAGGGTTCTAATCGGGGAGTAACTGTGCGGACGCGGTAATACCAAACCGCTCGGTAAACTAACATCTAAAACCGCGTCTGTAACAATATATATATGTATATATATATATATATATGTATATATATATATATATGTAAATATATATATATGTATATATATATATATATATATATATATATATATATATATATATATATATATATATATATATATATATATATATATATATAGTATATATATATATAGATATTGTTACGGTACGCGGTTAAGGATGGTATGTTTGCTGAGCGGAGGCTCCGCGACCGAACAGTTGTTCCCCGACTAAACCCGATTCACCCAAACGTTGGCCGTATCGTGCCACAGATATTCAATGGGGAAAAGACTAAGACGACGAATGCAAAGAGGAAGAAGAAGAAGACGTACAGAAGAGTAACGGGGTTTATTATTATTTACACACACATAAGCAAAAAGAGCAGTCACGGGTATTTACAGCGGACATGAAAACGCATGTGACACAGTGAAAATTACTAGCTTATACAGACTTAGTTACTACCCAGGACAGCACGAACAAAACAAACTCACGTACGCAAATGGGGAACTTGCAGGCAGGAATGGCTGGAAAGGATCAGCAGGTGGGATCACAGGGCACAGCGAGCAGGTCCACTCCGGGCGGGAAGCGAGGAGCCGGCAGCTCCTTGTAACCCGCTTTACAGTGCACGCCGGCAGCTCCTGGTATTCGGCTTTACAGCGCACGCTGGCAGGGTCACTCGCTGCCCCGTCAGGGCTTCACGCGGCTGGTTGAAACGGGGCTGGACTCATCTGCCGTATCTCTTTGCAACTCGTTCGTAAAAGTTCCTCTGCTTTCTCTTGGACCCTTTCTTTGTCGTGTACCTCTCCACGCAGCTCAGCTCGTATTTCCTTCCTCTCACTTCTCTCCAGCGCGGGACTGACACGCCCTCTTACGCACCTGGACTCATCTGCCGTATCTCTCGTGTAGCTTCTCCCAGCGATCGTCGCACCCTTCTCGCCCAAACCTTCAGCGCGGGTCTGACACGCCCCCTTCGGTTTCGGTACCGCCCTCCCCCCCCCCCCGTGCTCTGTTTCGTGACCTTGTATGGTAATCCCACGGGCTTGTCTCCTTATTTGGGCATGGCGCCGACGGCACGCCCCTCGTGGCGAGCCACGGGCTTGTTTCCTTATTTGGGCATGGGGCTGAACAGCCCCGCCCTTCGTGGCGCGCCCTGGGCTTGCCTCTCCCGGGTGACCCCGCCCCTCCTGTTCAAACAGAGCACGGAGCACATATTCACTATAGCAGCGAAATGAGAGGGCACGCACCCCACGCTTGTGAACTGCTTTACCCGCAGATGGAGAGTTTGGCTGGGAAATGGAAGTATTGAAGGGGAGCTATTCTTAGTTGATTCGGTGCAATGGAGTATTATTCTAATGGAAGACAAGGCCTTACTCTAAAACACATAATAAGATATAAGCGACTGAACAAGGGTTTTATCGGGTCCTGCAATGTGGTGTTTCATGGAATAACTACCGGGACGCCCTTTTTACCTTTACACAACTCTGGAGGCAGGAGGGGCCATATTCAAACAACGTTCATACAACAATTTACCACTACAATACACCCAATCAAAAAAATGCAATCCTCATAACCGCAACACTGCACCCTCCTCCTCTTAGGCACGTCCTGGGCCTATAACTTTAATTTAGTGTGACACGTAGGTGTAGTTCCCTCTACTTTTAACCTGACCCTGAGTGCGACAGTTTTAAAACATAGATAAATATGTCCCGCTGCTCCATTGCACCCTGCCTAACAGACTCACACCCACAGCTAACCGAATTGCGGAATGGTCTTCAAACTATACATTGACGGTGGGGAGCATTATTTACAGTGACGCTACTTTATTTACAAAACTAACCCAGGACCTGTGATTGTTCTTTCTGGGGGGGGGAGACAGTCTGCTCTGCATCAATGCACCATGAAAGCACCCAAAAAACGCACCAACACACCCACAAGCACCAATCGGTGCAGTCACCACAGTTCATCAGTGTTCATGAATGTTCAATAATAAAAAATAAATCAACAACCCCTAACCCTGCAGGTGATCTCTTGCTCTTCGGCTCCCTCTGCTGGCTATTATTATTTTCCAGGTGTTGTCATCTTCTTTGCTGGCGGCCTATTTGGATTAATAAAATGCACCCAACGTGTCCCTTTTATTTATTTATGGCCCACCAGGCCGACTAGTGTATGGTTCACCTGTGGGGCATCGGTGCCCTGTGATCAAGGTCCGCCAGCAAGATTTCGGGCCTTCATGGCCGGTTCCAGCAGAGGGGCCATGCCCCAACCCATGGGGTCCATCAGTGGTGCTCGGCCACAGACATGTGGTCCATAATGTGGTGCATCGATGCAGACAGCTGGTTCTGGGAGTTTCGGGCGCACAATGGCCGACTCATGCACGCTCCCCTCAGCGCCCAGTGGCGCTCAGGTCCTCATGTGGGAGACAAAAGGGGGGAAGACAGATGAGCGAGGGGTCAGGCCACAAGGGTACACATCAATATGGCAATGCAGGGCGAAATGCGTACGGAGAGCGAAGTGAGAAAGCTCGACCCTACCGTACGTCAACCACCCCTGTCACCTACACTACCCTTGCCCTTACCCCATATTTACAAAAATCTACACATTTACCAATCCGTCGCTACTGTCACGTCTTCCCCATATTTCTTCTATACCAAATTCGTCACCACAATCCCTCTACTTCAAAATTTGCCATCACCCAATTCATCATCAATCCTCATAAGGAGGGAGAGATGGAACACAAGCACAATGTCACACCCACGTCATGATGCGTCTCACAATCCAAAACATTTGCACATAAAAAATAATCAAAACATGGCATGGTGTGGAGTACCTGTCACCTCAGGTGAGTGGATGCAGATGGTGCAAGGAGATTTCAATCCTAGCTATCCTCTAAATGACTTTAACACACTTTACTTTACCCGGGGTCTCTCCCTGCCAATCCATTGGCCAACTTACACTATGGGTTCTAAAAACCAATTCCCATTGACGAAAATGTGGTGCTTCTCAATTTGGGGTCTCACTCCCCCGATTCATCTCCCGGTGCCCTTGCACAATTTCTGGGCTGTGACGTGTAGCTCTCCCAGCAGGTCTACCCACCTGCACACCTCCACCACTGTAGTTGCCACCCGAGCTTATCTAGCTCCTCACCCGAACCTAACTAACTGGGGAAGGCCCCTCCTGGCTCTGTCACCCCACTCGGTGCCCTCTGGCACTGGGCTGCCTGGGTCCGTCCTCCAGATCCTCGGGCCCCATCCACAACAACTACTACCGGCTCCCAGAGCCCACCTGCGGCCTCACCTGGCCGACATCCTCACACTGGTGGAGTGCCCAAACCAACTACACACACTAACAGGCTACACGCCCAGCCATTTCCACAACACTAATGCACCCATCCAATCACCATTCTTCCACCCGCACCACAGATGCCAATATCCAACCACAATTTACCTATACCCTCTACCTAACACTTACACTACCCACCCCGGGTATTCGTGATGGGGGTCCACTCTTCCCCCATTCACACCTCCGCACCATCCACTCCACTCCATAGTTTCCACCATACTCACTCCACGACCATCCATTCCAATACTCCATATACTCCATACCATTTATTCCATACACCTGTTCTCCATTCACCTGTCGTTGCACACCTGTGCAATCTTACATGGTGCCACCTGCACCCTCCTTCTCCCTGGACCATTTGGTCAACACAACACACATCACCATCACTCCCTCATACACTGCTCCATCCACCTGTTCAGTTGCACACCTGTGCAATCACACCTGTTCAATCACACCTGTTCACCATACACTTCCAATCCTCAAACACATGGCATCACCTCATCTAACTACTCCCCTCTGAAACTTGCGCTTCCCAGTCGCCCCTTTAAACGATTGCGCTCCCACGTCATTATCATCCACACTAATCTACCTGCGTCCCCACTACCGGTATCATTGTCACTAACTAATCTTAACGTTACCTAAGGTCATCTCTCTAGATCCCTACACACGATATATCCTAACCCACCCGGGCTAGTTTTCACTGCCATAAACCCCATAAGTCTAGTGCTCCTTTGCCCCCCTCTGTGAGGAATGGTGGATTGGCCATCCCATCACATCGGGGACGTCCCACTACCAATTTTGCTCACCAAATTTCAGCCAATCAAAAATTTGCCAATCACGCTACCAATCCTCTGCCAATCATCACTCTGCCAATCCTTTGCCAATCATCAAATTTTGTTTTTCTAATTTCGGGTCCAGACCACTATCCTCATCATTACAGTCTACTTACTAATGCCTCTCGGTGCGCCAATTCACTTCTACAGCCCGGCTTCGTAAAGCCGAGCAATGAATGCGGGTTGTTTGGTGCCAGCGGCTGGATACGTCCCGCATTCGGTGCAGGGACGGGGGCTTACCCGGGCCGAGATCCCACGCACCACCTCGGCACGGAGCCATCCCATGGCCCGATCTCGACCTGCCGGAACGTCTCAACAAAAAGGGGTCGCCATGACGACCCTTCCTATCGGGCTGCCCGCTCCGCCTAGCGGGAGCACGGACGCGGCCGTTCTAAACGCGGCCCAGCGTGGATCACGTACAGCGGTCCTTTCGAACCCGCCATGGTTCGGATCCCCGCTGGTCCTCGCGGCACGCGAAGCTGCCCGACGCGGCACCGAGGGCCCGATTCGGCTAGAAGTCGTTCTAACCTCTAACCCGGTTACCGTCGATGCCTCACCTGCATGCTTACACCCCGCAGCCCGTTCCTTGCTCAAACATCCAGCTGTTCCCATGCTCCTCGTCATTGCACCTTCTCTAACACACCCATGTACACTCATTCCGCTCACAGACTTGGTCACACACCTGACCACCGAACACCTTGGCACACATTCGTCGTTCGCACACCTCACCAACACACCTCTTCGCGCTCCCTCCTCGGTCACCTCCTCTGTGACAATCACAGGTGTGCTCTCACTCACACACCCAACCACGTGCCTCACTACCAACTTAAGTGTGCATTCCCACACACGCTCTACCATTCCAGGTGTGCATCCTTCCATTCCAGGTGTACATCCTCTCTCACCTGCCACAACCAACTCATGCTCCGTGTCACCCTTACTACTCTCACCTCCACTCTGGACAGCGCACTCACCCTTACTCTCGACAGCGCACTCTTTCCTCATGCACCCGTCCGTTACACACCTTTCTCGCCCACACTCTTGCGCACACTCTCCCGTTACTTCCTCCGTAACACTCACCACCGGCGTACATTCTCTCGTTACATCCTCTGTAACACTCCTCACTACGCGCTTCCATGTGCTCCCTCGCACACGCGCTACGACCGACTCACTCTCGACAGCACCCTCACTCCTCGGCGCGCACTTTTTCCTCACACACCCCAGAGTCGGACATTCTCGCACACCTCCTCTTTCGCACACCAGACCTGTCGCACACTTCACCAACGGCCTCTCACGAACACCCGGATCCAAATCAACCCCCAAGCCGACTGAAGCTTTCCTCACATCATATACATTTCCACGTATATCGCCACTCACCTTGGCACCTCGTCTCCGCACCTCCTTCGCCACCTGCAAACTCTTTATTTGGTTAGCGAGCACATCATCACGATTTGAGCACCGACCTTGTACATATTCCATCACCTCCTCCTTTATCTCCCTCTTAGTTTCTGTCCGTCCCTTCTTAATTTCACTCACCTCTTCTTCCACTTCCTCTAATTTTTGCTTCACCTCTTTTATTTCCCGGTGCGTCTCCTCAAGTTCGTCCTCTAAGGCTATCTTGACCGTCTCTGTGTGCGTCCTCACCTCTCGGTCCTTCGTCTCCATTACTTCTGTCACCTCATCCAACCTCATTGCCAGTCCCTCACGTACCATCTGACATTGCCTCTGTGTCGCTATCAAGTCCTTTTTTATGTCGTTTTGTGTCGCTTTTAACCCTCCTAGTACCGCAGTGTTCCTTTGAACCTGCTCCACTAACTCCGTCTGTCCCACCGTCAGCTGTTCCACCTCCTCCGTCAGATCTTCTATTCCCCCCTGTAACCTAGCCGTTCCATTTCTCACCTCTTTCTCTATACGCTTTTCACCTCGCTTTACCTCCTCGTGTACCCCCGAGACCTCCTCACTTACACCTCGTCGTATCTCCTCTTTCATCTCCTCCCTCTCTTTTGTAGATGCCGCCCTCATCTGTCCCAATTCATCCCTCTGAGCATCCAATTTGGTTTCTACCCCGATTTTTACCTCCTCTATCTGCTCTCCCATTTGTTTAATTTCTCGGGCGGATTGCTCCCCTATCTCCAGCAATTTGTCTTCCATCCTATCTTCTAACCTGCTTAACCCATTTTTCACCCCCTCCAATTGATTCTCCTGGGCAGTCATTCTATTTTCCACCCCTATTAACCCATGTTTTACCTCTTTTATCCCGTTGTCTAACCCCTCACCGGTACCCCTCGCTTCGTCCCTTATCCGCTCACCCTGAGCATCCATCCGGTTCCCCATTTGCTCACTCTGAGCATCCATCCGGTTCCCCATTTTGGCTTCCAATTGCTCACTATTCTTGTCCATAAGGGCCTTCATTTGTATCATAAAAAGGTTCAAATCCACCAGCGGCGCTGCTACGGTCGCCGCTAAATTTGGTGCCGCTACACCCACGTGCGCGAGGACGCCATTTGTGTGCCTGATACCCCCTCAAACACCTCCTCCATATACATTTCCCCGAGGTCCTGGGTCGATTCCACCCCGTCTATCTCTCCCACCGGCATCCCGTCGCCTTGACCAGCCATGGCGCGATTTCAAAATTCGGGTTTTTCTTTAAAAACAAAACAATTTCCAGCAGCTTGTAATTTTGAGCGCGTTAAGCGCGCTTTGGGTCCGATCCCACTCTTCTGACACCAATTGTTACGGTACGCGGTTAAGGATGGTATGTTTGCCGAGCGGAGGCTCCGTGACCGAACAGTTGTTCCCCGACTAAACCCGATTCACCCAAACGTTGGCCGTATCGTGCCACAGATATTCAATGGGGAAAAGACTAAGATGACGAATGCAAAGAGGAAGAAGAAGAAGATGTACAGAAGAGTAACGGGGTTTATTATTATTTACACACACATAAGCAAAAAGAGCAGTCACGGGTATTTACAGCGGACATGAAAACGCAGGTGACACAGTGAAAATTACTAGCTTATACAGACTTAGTTACTACCCAGGACAGCACGAACAAAACAAACTCACGTACGCAAATGGGGAACTTGCAGGCAGGAATGGCTGGAAAGGATCAGCAGGTGGGATCACAGGGCACAGCGAGCAGGTCCACTCCGGGCGGGAAGCGGGGAGCCGGCAGCTCCTTGTAATCCGCTTTACAGCGCACGCCGGCAGCTCCTGGTATTCGGCTTTACAGCGCACGCCGGCAGGGTCACTCGCTGCCCCGTCAGGGCTTCACGCGGCTGGTTGAAACGGGGCTGGACTCATCAGCCGTATCTCTTTGCAACTCGTTCGTAAAAGTTCCTCTGCTTTCTCTTGGACCCTTTCTTTGTCGTGTACCTCTCCACGCAGCTCAGCTCGTATTTCCTTCCTCTCACTTCTCTCCAGCGCGGGACTGACACGCCCTCTTACGCACCTGGACTCATCTGCCGTATCTCTCGTGTAGCTTCTCCCAGCGATCGTCGCACCCTTCTCGTCCAAACCTTCAGCGCGGGTCTGACACGCCCCCTTCGGTTTCGGTACCGCCCTCCCCCCCCCCCCCCCGTGCTCTGTTTCGTGACATTGTATGGTAATCCCACGGGCTTGTCTCCTTATTTGGGCATGGGGCTGAACAGCCCCGCCCTTCGTGGCGCGCCCTGGGCTTGCCTCTCCCGGGCGACCCCGCCCCTCCTGTTCAAACAGAGCATGGAGCACATATTCACTATAGCAGCGAAATGAGAGGGCGCGCACCCCACGCTTATGAACTGCTTTACCCGCAGATGGAGAGTTTGGCTGGGAAATGGAAGTATTGAAGGGGAGCTATTCTTAATTGATTCGGTGCAATGGAGTATTATTCTAATGGAAGACAAGGCCTTACTCTAAAACACATAATAAGATATAAGCTACTGAACAAGTGTTTTATCGGGTCCTGCAATGTGGCGTTTCATGGAATAACTACCGGGACGCCCTTTTTACCTTTACACAACTCTGGAGGCAGGAGGGGCCATATTCAAACAATGTTCATACAACAATTTATCACTACAATACACCCAATCAAAAAAATGCAATCCTCATATCCGCAACAATATATATATATATATATATATATATATATATATATATATATATATATATATATATATATATATATATATATATATACGTATATATATATTGTTGCGGTTGTGGGAATAAAGGATAACCCCCCTCGTAGGTAGACGCACCACAACATGTAGCCTCGCTGGAGTATAGTTATTTCTTAGTAAATGTAAGCGTAGTCTCCTTTCCTGTGTTAGTTTTGCGTTGAGCAGGCCAGTGAGTAGGCCTCAATTGGGCTAGCATGCCATGTGCTCGGCCTGAACAAGTCTGACAAGGCCGAAGGGAGGAGCTGCAGGGGGAGTGCCCGGTAAGCAACGAGCCGCCAATCAGAGCTCGAGGGGAGTGGCTCACCACGGTGACAAGGGGAGGGGCATGGAACATTCGGGTAAGGCTGGGGCAGAGCCATAAAACCCTGCTCCGGGCCCCCCGCCTCAGTCAGGAATCAGCGCGAGTCAGAGTCAGAGTTTGCCCAGAACAAGCAGAGACAAGTCGTAGAGAGAACCGCAGCAGCCAAGAACGCGTCAGAATCGCCCAGCTCCTGAACGAGTCGGAGTGTTTGTAACTGCTAGAACTGCTTGTAATAGTCTCGTTGTACATGAACATTCCCCGTGCCCTGTGCCCTGCGCTCTGCGGCTGTATTAACCACGCTTGTGAAGACGACCCGTTCTGGGCCACAGACGCGCGATCTCCTACTCCCCATTTTCGTGGCAGCGTGGGTCAAAGTTACGTGCGGCGTCGACCCGATACCCCTTTTGACGCTCGCTGTGGAAGTGGCGATTCGGCCTCGTTGACAGAAAGACCCGAGGGGGAAAAGGGGCTTAACCCCACCTCTGTACGTCAACGGGCTTAGGGAGATCCGCAACTATATATATATATCAAAAATAAATAAACAAATAATAATAATAATAATAATAATAATAAATATACAGTATATATAAATATATCAAAAATATATAAATATTAAATAATTAATAAATAAATAAATATTAGAATTTTTTTGATATATGTATAAAGCTCATTCTAACCACTCACTCACTGACATATTAATGTTCAGCACCCTCCGCATGTCATAGAAAGCCGAAATTTGGCATGCCGACGGACATCTCAGCTGATATACTGGGAAACAAATCACAGAACCATCGGAAAGCATCTGTAAATGAAAATTTACATTAAAAACCATTAACGCGTCCATAAAAAAAAAACTCAATCAATATCTAGCATTTGAAAATTGTAATTTCTATAACTCTAAACTGTGAAAAAAAACAAGACTGATAAATAGTTTAACAAGTACAGATACATTCAAATTACACTGCCCCCATGCCAAATAAATAAATATCCTCCAGCGCGGCATTGCCGGGGCGCCACCGTGCAGCTCATTGAGACTGAATTGGGTGGGAGATGTGTTCAATAATTGATTGATTAATTGCATAATTAAAATAAATAAATGATCACAAAATATTTTCTTAATCAATTGGCTAATAGCATATGTAAACTACCAGTGCTTCATTCAAAGGTATAACTTTTTGAAAAATTCATCAAATAAGTAATTAATTGAAAAAAAATAATTAATTGATTAATCAAAAAATAATTAATCGATTAATTGATTAATCAATAAATCAAAAATATCCTTTATAGCCACATCACTTGGTCACTGTCGTATCCAAATATCAGCTTCCTAGCTCAAATGATGCCTGAGATAATGCCCAGACGAGAAAGAAAATAAATAAATGATAATCATAAAAAACATGAAAAATTAATCAATTGGCTAATAGAATACATAAACCACCACAATTTCATCCGAATCTGTAACTTAAAAAAGTGTCATTAATCGAATAATTAAATAATTAATCGATTAATTTATTAATCAATAAATCGAAAATAGCCTTTACAGACAAATCACTTGGTCATTGGCATGGCCAAATATCAGCTTCCTAACTCAAAAGGTGCCTGAGATAATGCCCAGAAGAGAAAATAAATATATAAACGTACTTAATTAATCCATAAATAATTCATCAATTAATTGATGAATCAAAAAACAAAAGATGACGTTTTTGACAAAGTACTGACTCACGATTGTGCCCAAATTTCAGCTTCCTACCTCAAAGGATGGCTGAGAGCTCGCCCGGAAAAACAAACAAACAAACAAGAAAACAAACAACAAACGGAGTGAAACTGAGTACTCCCTTTCAGGGGGTCCGTTGCCGGGCCTCCTCCAGTGCCCGGCAATGACGTAATGCAGCGCCTGAAGATGGCATAGGAAAGGAGCAATGTACAATAATCTAATAGACTTTACAATAAGGCTAATAGCCTACCTAAACCACCACAGTTTCAGCCGAATCTGTAACGTTAAAAAAATCATTTAATTA
The DNA here is from genome assembly GCF_964187855.1 of Myxine glutinosa. NCBI lineage: Eukaryota > Metazoa > Chordata > Myxini > Myxiniformes > Myxinidae > Myxine > Myxine glutinosa. Next base: position 265,778,986 of record NC_136262.1, on the reverse strand, counting down.
ATTCAGGAGAGGAACTTCGCGCCATCTTGTGCGTTTCCCACATGAGCGGCTTCGAGCCACCTTGTATGGCCGACTTCATTCAACGATCTCGTTGGACCAGAGCTGAGTGCCAGCCATTTAAAAAGGCAACATTCAAAAAAAAATCTTTCCCCTTGTCTGTTTTCGTGTCTGAGTGGAGATGTCTCACCCAACGTTGGGAATTAGATTTACCTCACTATTCATTCTTATTTGCCTTGCATTTATTTTCATTAAATTCTCATGTTGCATTTTATTCGTTGTGTCATGTTTATTTGTTCTGTGGGTCCGAGAATAAACCCGTGTGGCTTCCGTCTGAGGTAAGCACTTCATCCTAAGCGACGGACCAACCAACAGTTTCGGCTACGCGCCTCGGAGTTGAAACTGCTACGGCTATTCATCACCCAGCTGTGTTAATCGCGGGGCTGACACGACAATACTCTTATTTTCGTTGAAGAGGATAGTATGACCTGGGTGGGGATACCAGTTTGCAAATAATGTACATATTATTATTATTATTTTACTTCAGGCATTGGGCAGCCTGAACAATGTAACGGGGGTAGAAAAGATCAAGGTTTTGGATAGGGGGAGATAAGATATGGTGGGAAACAGCTGTTTTAAAGACCAGGAGGGAGGAGAGGGATTGAAGAGAGTGTGGGAGATTGTTCCAGAGGCGAGAGAAAAGAGGAGTGAAAGAGTGAAGGTGAGCAGAGAGTCTTGATTTTGGAAGTTTCACCATAAGAGGGTTGCTGGCAGATCTTGTGCATCCTGCAGCAATATTTGGGGGGCAGAGCACAGACAGAGCAGGGGGAGCAAGGCCGGAGAAGAGTCGGTAGAAGACAGACAGACCACCAACCTGGCTGTGGTGAGAGAGAGAGAGAAAGGTCCAGCTCAGTGAAAATGAAATCAGTGAAAGTGAAATCAGCTTCATTGCAGGAGATACCAATGATTCTGCAAGCTTTGGTTTCTACAGCGTGAAGTTGAGCTCGATGTGAGGCAGGATCAGTACTCCATAGCACCAGCCCAGAAGGTAGAGCAGTACTCCATTGAGCTGCGGATGAAAGCTTTGTATGTGGAAAGATCCAAAAGACCCGAAGATCCAAAAGACCCAGAAGACCCAAAATATCCAAAAGGAGTTAAAACTCCCTTAAATACCCCAAAGGCACTGAAGATCCAAAAGACCCAGAATACCCAGAATACCCAAAAGACCCCAAACACCTCAAAGACCTCAGATGCACGAAAGACCCAAAATACCCCGAAATACCAAGAAGACACAAAATACTGAAAAGCCCCGAAACACCTTAAAGACCCCAAAGGCACAAAAGACCCCAAATACCCCATATACCCAGAAGACACAAAATACCCAAAAGACCTTAAATACCCCAAAGGCACAAAAAGAGCCAAAATGACCCCAAGGACCCAAATGACCCAGAGGTCCCAAAAGACACTTAAAGACCCAGAAGACCCAAAATATGCAAAATACCCCTAAATTCCCAAAGACCCTTAACACCCCAGATACCCCAAAAACGATAAAGACTACAAAGACCCATAAGACCCTTTAATTCACTTCGACCTTTTTAGATTACAAATAAATAATATATATGTAATGGAGCAAGTGCTTGTGATTATGTACAGTATGTAGTATGTAGTATATATGTATCGATGTCCACTCTTCGCCCATTGATTGGACAGCTCACCTGACACCACCCACAATGTATCCTGAAATACTTAACCCAAAGTACCAGAGGACCCAAAAGACCTCTCCCTTCCACCCTCTGGAGGACGCTAAAGACCAAAAAAATTCCAAGGACCAGAAAAGACCAAGTTTCAGAATCATTGGAATCTCCCGTGATGAAGCTAACTCCAAGGGCCTCTCACTCACTCACCGCAGGCAGGTTGGTGGTCTTTCCGTCTTCTACCGACTCCTCTCTGGCCTTGCCCCCCCCAGCTCTCTCTGGGCTCTGTCCCAAATATTCCTACAGGTCGCACAAGATCTGCCTGCAACCCTCTTATGGTTGACTGCCAAAATCAAGACTCTCTGCTCACCTTCACTCCTTCATTCCTCTTTTCTCCCGCCTCTGGAACAAACTCCCTCACTCTCTTCAATCCCACTCCACCCTCCAGGTCTTTAAAACAGCTGTTCACCATCATCTCTTATCTTCCCCCATCCAAAACCTTGATCTTTTCTATCCCCGCTAATTTCACCCCAATTCCACTTTTTTGAAATACCAACTTCTCTCCTGGAAGTCCTTGGTGTCCTTGTGTTTTATACTTCTCCCACCCCCCCCCCCCCTGCCCACGCCTCCTCCCCCCAAGCCCTCTCCCTCCCACACATCTCCCTGCTCTTAAATGTTGTGTGTTCTCAAGTGTTTGTGTGCTTCCCCTTCTCTTGTCTTCTGCTCCCTCTTTTTATATATTTTGTTTGTCTGGTTAATTTGTTTGTGAAGTAAATGTCAGCTCTTTCACGAGCCTCGAATCAGTATACAAAAAAAAAAGAAAAAAAAGACTCAAACGACCATGAGGATCTAAATGGCCCAAAGGACCGAAAATACCCTGAGGACCCAAAAGACCCAGAGGACAGAAAAAAAAATCCAAAAAACCCCTAAGATCCAGGAACACCCTTTAGGCCGAAAGACCCGGAACACCCTTTAGACCACTTGGACCTTTTTATTTCAAATATATTACAAATAAATAATATAACCAATATTACAAATAGATTTGTACAAAATGAATGTTTGTATAAAGATTGGTGTAAATCATGACAACACAGAAACTCACTTAAGTCATTATCCTCAGTTAAAGCAAGCCCGTGCCTCTGTCGGGATGTGTGGTGAGGCCTGCGTAGTGAGCCGATCCATGCTTGTTTACAATAAAATGGTGAATGAGAATTGAATGAATTTTGTACAAGAATCATTTTATTCATCTTTCATCCGCAAGCATGTGTTCCCCGTGTAACATATAACACTCATCATTTAAAATCACATGTTCATTATGTGTTCTTGATTTTGCATGCCTCTTCCTATCTCTAATCTGATTGGTTGTCTGGCATAGCAACAGCTCCTAAGGATTTCCTTAACCTAAAGGAAATCCTTAGCTGAGGAAAAAAAATGTACCTTAAGGTAAATCTTTCCTTGATCCATAAAGCATGTCGGGCCACGATCGTGGTCTGTACATGTATGCAAAGTAGTTTAAACTGACATCAACTCAAAGAACGAATAACGACCTTTCTTACAATATATAATACCCAGGTAATTTATGAAAGGTTGCTTCTAATTGGTGGAGAAAAGCCGGTGACAAAACAGCATTTCTGGCCTACTATCCAGTAAATCCAGCCCTTTATGGGTTACGGATAAAGGAATTTTTGCAACCAGGCCATTGTCTATCAGCCTCTGCCGTCGCACTGCGATAATTGTACTCTTTGCGACCAATTTCCATGAGGAGCGCCATTTGGAAAATCAAAGGTTCGTGTTTAAGGACCGGAGGCATGAGGGAGGGCTCCCTCAAATTTAAGGAAGTATTGAAGGAAAACTTAAGGAATATTTCTATATGCAACCATCCTCAACTGAAGGATGTCCTCAATTTAAGAATAGTTAAGGGAAATACTTAAGCAATTCCTCAAATCTGTCCTTAAAGATGGTTTGTGCAACTGGGCCCAAGGTTTTTTTTTCTACTAATGTCCGACCTGTATCTCGGAACTGGTAGGGACTTTCGAAATGAAATTTTGTATCAATAATGGGAATAAAAAGCATGCGGGTTGACATATTTTTTTGGATCTCGACTTAATTAAGGTCACGACCCAATATATAGACATTTTTTAAAATTTCTCCATAACTCGACTCGTTTGTCCGATTGGAAAAAATTGTTCTCTTTAGATATCATAGAGCAAAGCGTATTTATGCTTAATTTACATAATACCCCTCTGAATTCAAGGTCAAGGTCAAACTTGCCTTCGTCTCCTGGAAAGCAATTCCAAAGGAAGGAAATCTCATTTCCTTTCACAAAGCCCGAAACAAGTGTGTGTCCACCCTCAGGAGAGCCAGGAAACAATATCTCTCTGTTCTCAAGGTCGAACTCTAATATCTGTCTCCCTCTTCCAAATCCTGGTGGCGTCTGGTCAAATCTGTTTCTGGTGTTTGTTCCCCCTCCATCCCCTCCCTCACCTCAAACGGCGACACAGCTAACTCCGCACGTGAAAAAGCTGAATGCCTCAACTCTGTGTTTGCCTCTAAATCTTGTGTCCCAAACCCATCCCTCTCTGTACCCACCGTACCCAGTCGTACCCAGCTGCTGCTGGACTCTGTGTCCTTTCCTCCTGACAAGGTGGAAAAGTTTCTGTCAACCCTCGACTCTGATTCTGCAACTGGACCCGACGGCATCAGCCCACGGGTCCTAAAATCCTGCTCTGCCGCTCTTTCACTCCCTCTCTCTGTTCTCTTCACCCTCTCTTTTGCTCAAGGTCATCTGCCATCTGCTTGGAAATCAGCCAACATCACCGCTTCGCACAAAAAATGTGCAAAAACAGATCCTAGCAACTACAGACCAATCAGCCTTCTCCCAATTATCAGCAAAGTCATGGAATCCATCATTGCTTCGGATATGAAATCTTTCCTCTTCTCCAATGGCTTGATCTCTGATCATCAATTTGGTTTCAGACCAGGTCACTCTACTCTGGACATGCTGCTTCTGCTGTCTCAACAATGGATGGAGGTCCTCAAGGCCAAACAGGAAATTAGAGCTGTCTCCCTTGACATATCACGTGCCTTCGATACGGTCTGGCACCCCGCTCTGCTCACCAAACTCTCCTCCTTTGGTATCCATGGAAATCTCCACGCATGGCTGGCGGACTTCCTCTCTAGTCGTAGTCAACGTGTGGCCATGAATGGGTTTCTCTCATCTCCTCTTCCTGTTCAGGCTGGAGTTCCCCAAGGCAGTATTCTGGGCCCTGTGCTTTTTCTGGTCTTCATCAATGATCTCTCTGACTCTATTGAAAATCCTCTCTATCTCTTTGCTGATGACTCTACTCTCTGTCGCTCCATTCCTTATCCCTCAGATCGGCAGTCTGCAGCCTCCTCACTCTCTGGAGACCTGGACAAAATCACAGACTGGGCAAACAAGTGGAACATGTCTTTCAATCCTGACAAATCTCACACTCTTACGATGTCTCTCCGAAAAGACCGACTGGACAACCCTCCCATCCACTTTCTGAATAATCCTCTCCAACAAGTTCTGTCGCTCAAGCTTTTGGGTCTCACTATCTGCCATGATCTTTCTTGGGAAAACCACATTTCCAAGCTGGCCTCCAAAGCCATTCGCCGACTGGGCATCCTCCGTCGTGCGAAGTCCTTCCTCGGCACACCTGAGCTCCTCACCACATACAAGGCTTTCATCCGCAGCTCAATGGAATACTGTTCTCCCCTATGGGCCGGTGCTCCTGCCTCACACCTAGCTCGGCTTCACGCTGTTGAAACCAAAGCTTTCAGAATTATTGGAATCTCCCGCGATGAAGCTATCTCTGAGGGCCTTTCACTCACTCACCGCAGGCAGGTAGGTGGTCTTTCTGTCTTCTACCGACTCCTCTCCGGCCTTGCACCCCCAGCTCTCTCTGTGCTCTGTCCCCCAAATATTCCTACAGGTCGCACAAGATCTGCCAGCAATCCTCTGATGGTTAAACTGCCGAAATCTCCGCTCTCTGCTCACCTTCACTCTTTCATTCCTCTTTTCTCCCGCCTCTGGAACAAACTCCCTCACTCCCTTCAATCCCAATCCTCCCTCCAGGTCTTTAAAACAGCTGTTCACCACCATCTCTTATCTTCCCCCATCCAAAACCTTGATCTTTTCTACCCCCGCTAATTCACCCCAGATCCACCTTGTTTGAAATTCCAACTTCTTTCCTGAAAGTCCTGGCAGTGTCCATATGTTTTATACTTCTCCCACCGCCCCCTTCCCATGCCCCCCCCCCCCAAAGCCCTCGCCCTCTCTCAGATCTCTCGATGTCTCCATGTCTCTCCGTCCCTGCTCTCAAATGTTGTGTTTGTGTCCTTCCCCCTCTCTCCCCATCTTGTCTACCGCTCCCGATGTTATATGTTTTATGTGTCGGTTTGTCTTTCTGTGTGATTAATGTTCGCTCTTTCACGAGCCTCGATCTTGTATACAAAAAAAAACAAAAAAAAACAAAAAACTCAAACTTTTGGGTCTCACTATCTGCCATGATCTTTCCTGGGAAAACCACATTTCAAATCTCGCCTCCAAAGCCAGTCGCCGACTGGGCATCCTCCGTCGTGCGAAGTCCTTCCTTGGCACACCTGAGCTCCTCAGCACATACAAGGCTTTCATCTGCAGCTCTATGGAATACTGCTCTCCCCTCTGGGCTGGTGCTCCTGCCTCACACCTAGCTCGTCTTCACGCTGTTGAAACCAAAGCATTCAGAATCATTGGAATCTCCCGTGATGAAGCTAACACCTAGAGCCTTTCACTCACTCACCGCAGGCAGGTTGGTGGTCTTTCTGTCTTCTACCGACTCCTCTCCGGCCTTGCCCCCCAGCTCTCTCTGGGCTCTGTCCCCAAATATTCCTACAGGTCGCACAAGATCTGCCTGCAACCCTCTTATGGTTAAACTGCCAAAATCAAGACTCTCTGCTCACCTTTACTACTTCATTCCTCTTTTCTCCCGCCTCTGGGACAAACTCCTTCACTCTCTTCAATCCCACTCCTTCCTCCAGGTCTTTAAAACAGCTGTTCACCACCATCTCTTATCTTCCCCCATCCAAAACCTTGATCTTTTCTACCCCTGCTAATTTCACCCCAAATCCACTTTTTTGAAATACCAACCTCTTTCCTGGAATTCCTTGGTGTCCTTGTGTTTTATACTTCTCCCACCCCCCTTCCCCCCTTACCACGCCTCCTCCCCCCCGTCCCCCCTTCCCACGCCTCCTCCCCCCTTACCACGCCTCCCCCCCTCCCCCCTTCCCACGCCTCCTCCCCCCAAGCCCTCTCCATCCCACACATCTCCCAATGTCCCTGCTCTCAAATGTTGCGTTTGTGTGCTTCCCCTTCTCTCCCCATCTTGTCTACCGCTCCCTCCTTTTATATATTGTGTTTGTCTGTTTGATTTGTTTGTGAAATAAATGTTAGCTCTTTCACGAGCCTCGATTCTGTATAAAAAAAATAAAAAAATAAAAAAATGGAGGTCTGCAAAAAAAGCGGCTTTTGACGTAGCTCAATTTTTCCAATGCAGAATCTCAAAGACTGCTTGGTCTTCCAAGATGTTATTTTGTCATAATAGTCCACCTACATTGTCATTGTGCATGTCATTTTTTTGTGTCCTTGAGCTACTTTTTCCGATTGTGACCTAATTAATAAAAAACATCTTTTTGATCATTACTTAAATAATTTTCCTCCAATTTTCATGATGTTGAGTTTTATGGATAGATTGTCGATGGGGACACGTTTTCTTAATTTACCCTCTATCCCTAAATGTTGAAGGTCAGTGTCATATGGTAGGCAGAAAATAATATGCTGAAGGAACTGCGCTCCAACGCGAGTCGAAAGAATTGACGCGACCAAAGACGGAATTCGTCCGAGTTACTTTATTGAAACAAAACAGCTCAGGTATTCTCACAAGCCCGTTTATCGGGCAGCAATATATATACACATTTATGTCGGGAAGTTTGCCCGGCAAAAGCTATACCGGGCATGCCCGGGTATCAAGGGCGAGCCTTGGAAAGGCGAGTCTGGACCTGCCCGGGCGTGTTTGGCTGCGGCCTGGCAAGTCGAGGCTGGGCGTGCCCGGGCGCTCTGGGCGAGCACTGGAAAGGCGATAGCGGGCATGCCCGGACGCTCTGGGCGAGCCCTGGAAAGGCGATAGCGGGTATGCCCGGACGCTCTGGGCGAGCCCTGGAAAGGCGATAGCGGGCATGCCCGGGCGCTCTGGGCGAGCACTGGAAAGGCGATAGCGGGTATGCCCGGACGCTCTGGGAGAGCCCTGGAAAGGCGATAGCGGGCATGCCCGGACGCTCTGGGCGAGCCCTGGAAAGGCGATAGCGGGCATGCCCGGACGCTCTGGGCGAGCCCTGGAAAGGCGATAGCGGGCATGCCCGGACGCTCTGGGCGAGCCCTGGAAAGGCGATAGCGGGCATGCCCGGACGCTCTGGGCGAGCCCTGGAAAGGCGATAGCGGGCATGCCCGGGCGCTCTGGGCGAGCACTGGAAAGGCGATAGCGGGTATGCCCGGACGCTCTGGGCGAGCCCTGGAAAGGCGATAGCGGGCATGCCCGGACGCTCTGGGCGAGCCCTGGAAAGGCGATAGCGGGCATGCCCGGACGCTCTGGGCGAGCCCTGGAAAGGCGATAGCGGGCATGCCCGGACGCTCTGGGCGAGCCCTGGAAAGGCGATAGCGGGCATGCCCGGACGCTCTGGGCGAGCCCTGGAAAGGCGATAGCGGGCATGCCCGGACGCTCTGGGCGAGCCCTGGAAAGGCGATAGCGGGCATGCCCGGACGCTCTGGGCGAGCCCTGGAAAGGCGATAGCGGGCATGCCCGGACGCTCTGGGCGAGCCCTGGAAAGGCGATAGCGGGCATGCCCGGACGCTCTGGGCGAGCCCTGGAAAGGCGATAGCGGGCATGCCCGGACGCTCTGGGCGAGCCCTGGAAAGGCGATAGCGGGCATGCCCGGACGCTCTGGGCAAGCCCTGGAAAGGCGATAGCGGGCATGCCCGGACGCTCTGGGCGAGCCCTGGAAAGGCGATAGCGGGCATGCCCGGACGCTCTGGGCGAGCCCTGGAAAGGCGATAGCGGGCATGCCCGGACGCTCTGGGCGAGCCCTGGAAAGGCGATAGCGGGCATGCCCGGACGCTCTGGGCAAGCCCTGGAAAGGCGATAGCGGGCATGCCCGGACGCTCTGGGCGAGCCCTGGAAAGGCGAGAGCGGGCATGCCCGGACGCTCTGGGCGAGCCCTGGAAAGGCGATAGCGGGCATGCCCGGACGCTCTGGGCGAGCCCTGGAAAGGCGAGAGCGGGCATGCCCGGACGCTCTGGGCGAGCCCTGGAAAGGCGATAGCGGGCATGCCCGTACGCTCTGGGCGTGCCCTGGAAAGGCGAGAGCGGGCATGCCCGGACGCTCTGGGCGAGCCCTGGAAAGGCGATAGCGGGCATGCCCGGACGCTCTGGGCGTGCCCTGGAAAGGCGATAGCGGGCATGCCCGGACGCTCTGGGCGAGCCCTGGAAAGGCGAGAGCGGGCATGCCCGGGAAAGACGAGACCGGGCGTGCCCGGGAGGTTCGGGCGTGCCCGGGAACAGTGAGTCCGGGCATGCCCGGGAGAGGCGCGTCTGGCCGTGTTCTGGCCGGTGCAAGGCGATTATGTACATCCAGCGGTAACCGCTACAATGCCATCATTGGATCGTGGGCCAAGGGTAAGTCGGGGAGGCCGCGGGAGACTTACCCTTGGTGATCGCTTTGAGATCACAGATATCTAGTCTCGTTGGGTGGTTGAACAAGATAACTAATATAATCACACTTTATGAGATAACTAACTACTTTAATTATCACTTCCCTTATGCCCTTTTCATGTATAATAATATATAGTACTACACTCACCTCACCCGACCAAACGAATGGAATGTCTATAGGACTCTATACGTACATTTTGGGTAGTGAGAACAGATAGACATGACAAATTTATTATAAACAATCAATTATCTGTATATTTCTAATTCTAAATCGCCATTACACACAAGGGAATACGTTTCTCCAGGTATTCTGGTCAAACTTCCAAAATCCAGGCTTACTGCACACCTCCACCCTTTTCGTCCTCACTTCTCCCGTATAGTAAATACCTTCTGGAGACGGTAAAATCTCACCTTTCCGCCACGGCTTCAAACGAGGTGCACCGTCTCCTCCAGTCATCCCCCTTTTTCTACCCACGATATTTTCTACCCCATTTATCCGACATACCCCAACCCTTTTACTTGCACGTTTTTGTGTTTCCTCCTCTTTTCCCGATTTTCATTCCGTTGCTTATCCTGACCAAATGCTGCCCTATCGTTTGCTGATTCCCTCCATCAGCTTGCTCTAGCTTGAGCATTGATCTTGCCTACCAATAAAAACGACGCAATGGTCTTTGTTTTAATGGGTGTTTTGGTTGTTCTCTTTCCCCGTTGGTGTTGCCATTGTGTTAGTTTTATCACTGAGTACTTAAGTGATGAAATGATGATACCAGGTAGGCTGGAGGAACAGATTGTTGATTTTTATCCCCTACCTGCTTTTCCTTGTGTTTTCCACATCTCATTGTGATTTATTCTTTTCATTTCATAGCAGCAGTCTTGGAGACAGCCATGTGTGGAAGCCATTTTGTGCAGCCGTCATGTTTACCCTTGATTTGTGTGTTTGGTTCGGCGAGTGATATTTATTTCTCAATTGAAAATGATAACTGTATTCCATCTCTTGTTGTGTTACCTGTACCACCAACATTTGCATGCCAAGTCACATGACTACATGGTGTTTCGTGATTGTAGGAAAGACATTAAACAGTAGATATGACCAGCCTCAACCTCCCTCTAATGTACAAAAGGCCTGATCATAAGCTAATTGTTTGGAGTGCTGTGTAATAATGAACATCTGAGCGTTGTTCGCAAACAAAGAATAGATCACCGGAACCCAGTGGTGGCATGAAAGGCACCGGAATAAAGGGTGCTATTGACTGTGTCGTGTTTAATAACGCAATTCTCACACATGCTTTTGTTGGCAATGATATAGACTATTGACTTCGGGTTTCTAGACCAATAAAGCACGTTAGCATAGGGAATAGCAATGCAATATACTTTTCATCAACACACCGTTACTCTTCATATGTTGTTTTGGATGTTTTTACATTTGCTTAGCACAAGGGAAAACAAGTGGGAGGATTACAGAGATGGAACCAGCAACCTTTACCTTCACATTGGTACAACATTCGTTATCAGGATAAAATTACAAAAAAGATACAATTACAAAAAATAAATCAGACTACCGAATGCAATTTGTAAGCAAACACGAAGCCAGCAAGCCAAAAAGGGTATCTCTAACCCACCTAAAAAAAATCCAAAGACAGGTGTGAATAGAAGATGTCACTCATGAATCTGAAAAAACAATGAGAACAACCCCAACAATTGCAAAAAAGACAAAATGAAAATATAAAACGAAATAGGAAGAGATACACACCAACAACTGGGTAAATGAACAGGGGAAAAAAAGAAAGAAGAGTTGGACAGATTGGGGATAGACAAAGAAGGATCATTGGAATGGCCAAGAAGAGGTCAGCTCAACTGGGACGGGGAATGAATCATAATAAATGCCCAAGATCAAGGACACGACACCAATGGATTAAAAAAGATGGTGGGATTGAGCCAGACATGCAAGTGTAGATTCTGCAAGGTCGAAACAGAAAACACGAGTCACCTCCTATCAAGATGCAAAAAACTCATGCCAGAGCAGCTGTACACCCAAAGGCACAACAAGGTATGTCGAGTAAGCCACCAGCACATCTGCAGAAATTGCAATATCCCAGTTCCACAAAACTCATGGAAAAAAGAACCAAAGCACTCACTGAAAATGAGGACGTTATGCTTACATACGACCTGATGATTCCATCGAACGTGACAATAGAAAAAACTCATGCCAGAGCAACTGTACACCCAAAGGCATAACAAGGTATGGTACATGGTGTTGTGTCATTGTAGTGCAAAATTTGCTACACTAGTGGAACCAATGTTTTTTGGAATCCTTATACCCTAGGCAACAAGACCTGAGTTGGTTCCATTTTTTTCAATGGCGTCTTTGGCGGCCATTTGACTTTCAAAATGGCCGCCATTTTTTGCAATTTTGTATGTATCTTTTCACATAAAACACTTTGATTAACCATTTTTCTGGCATTTTTGTCATTCCTTGTACAGAAAATCCACCAGAACACTTATATCCAGTTAACAGACGTTTTTTTGAGAAATATCTTTGGCTAACAACTTGTTTTGAGCATAATCTAGTGGGTTGTAGCTGAAGAAGTATATGCACAAATTTTCTAGAGACGCCAAGTACAGGAAGAAATCTGGCTGCTTCAGTGAACGTGTGAAGCTAATCAGCGCCAGCACTTGCCTCATGTACGTTCGTGCCCATTGATACATTGGGAATTTACTGTGGCTCCTGTCAAAATCACTCAGCTGCTTTTCCAAGTTTAGATGTTCAATCCCCATTAGAAGTTGGTGATGGGCTTCCTGAATGCCTACCTCTTTCTTGTTTGCTTCTATCAAGTTATCCATACAGGCAGATAGAGCTTCTACAACTGCAGGCTTCTCTTTCAGAAATTCTGAAAGCCAGAGATCAAAGAATACCTCTAATGTGAGCTCATGAGCTTGGACAGCACGATTGTGGTGATTCCCATTGAGTATCTGATTTACTGTCACAGTGCTGTACAGATCCTTGCTCCAAGCTTCATCAAGCCCGCCGTGCTCAACAGTCCTCCCAAGGCACCTTAGTGCACACAAGACAGTGTGGAAACCACCAGGGCATACCATCCATTTCCCACCATATTGGTCATGAAGATATTCTAACTTTAGGGCCCTCTTGTAAAGATCCATGTCAAATGTAACTAAGATCGTTCCAGTGTTTTCTGGACACACAACACTATTGAGGTACGAAAGCTTCTCAAGAACCGTCACCGGTGTTGTCCACTCATGAGCTGGTGCCTTAATGATAGGCATTGTGTGATCTTGATCAAGGTTGGGTGTCTTGTTCTCTTCTGGAGTGCACACACGAGAATTGTATGCTGACCAAACTGGTATACCGTCTGATGTCTCTTCATGGTGCCTCTGTGAATACCGTGAAAGTAGCCATGCAAAGTCTTGCTGTGTTGCATTAACAACTTTGTCTTGATACTGACCAAGTTGAAAGTTTTCATAGCGTGGACTTCTACTTGGCTTGGGGTTAGGGACGAAGACGCCATTGAAAAAAATGGAACCAACTCAGGTGTTGTTGCCAAGGGTATATAGATGCAAAAAAACATTGGTTCCACTAGTGTAGCAAATTTTGCACTTACATATAATAATTCTACATAACACCATGTACTAATTGTGTCCGGACATTGTACTCGGGAACAAAAGAGGAAAATACAGCATTGATGATTGAAATATCAGTACCCAGCGATTTTGGCCTAAACAACGCAGAAATCAAGAAAATGACGAAATACCAGGACCTCAAAAATGAGGTCAAGAGATCTTGGAAGCTGAAGAGCATCGAAATTGTACCAGTGATAATTGGAGCAACAGGAATGATGAAGAAGAACCTCACTGAGATTTTAATAACCATCCCCGGAATATTACCACAAATTGACTACACCTGGAGGCAATCCGGGGTTCGGTGACGAGCCTGAAAAGAGTCCTTGGAACAAAACTATGATAAAGTTGAACAGTCAGGTGGGGGCACAATAACCTGGAAAGGGGGAGTGCTTGGGAGGGGTCATTTGGGGTAAAAGAGATTATGGGGTATGGATGGGGGATGACCATCTGTCTTGAAGCCCTAGAGGGAAGAACGGGACTGAACAAACTGGGGAAGTTGTTGTTGTTGTTGTTGTTGTGATTGTTGTATATCCCTGGATATCCAACAGTTCTCTTGAATTCTTGAACTTGAATTCTTGAAGTTCTCTTGAACAAGCCTGTGACACGAAGACAGCCGATTGATCTCCCAGGAGTGACTCAGAGATCCCCCACATCTAGGATGGTGTACCTATCTTAGAGAGGTGCCACGACAGAGAGAGAGAGAGAGAGAGAGAGAGAGAGACAAGAGGGAAAGGGTTGGTCCATAGAGACCGATCGGCACTCTGACCGTGACCGCGCTGCCCTGAGAAATCCGAGCATCAGGGAAAAATGGGGAAGATTTGGCCCCTGAGTTGTGTTAGCGGGAGGGGGGTAGAACCCCCATGAAAAGGCATCCCCAATAGTTGTCTGGGGAAGTTGGTTCCACGGGCGAGAAAGAAGAGAAGCAAATGAGTAGAGGTGAACAGTGAGCCTGGATTTTGGGAGTTTCACCAGTAGGGGTTGATGGCAGGCCGTGTGCAGGAACCTGGGAGGGACGGAGCCAAGAGAAGGCAGAGGATGCAAGACCAAACAGGAGACGATATACGTAGGCCGTTCAAGTTCTTTGCAATGTGAGAGTAAAGGGCCGAGAGACTCAGTTTCGTCGCCGCGTGAGATCCCAATGATTGTGAGGGTTTCTTTATTGGGTGGAACATGTGTGGCCTGTTGGTTGAGCATACAGTCGTGGCTAAAAATATTGGCACCCTTGCATTTTTTCAAATAACTCACAATTTACTCGAAAAAGAAGTTGAAATAGACAAAAGTATTTGGTCCCCACAATTCTTTATTTCACTGTTAATATTATAGAACCTTTGTTTTTGATTCAGAACTTAATATATCCTTTTAAATCAGAAAATAAAAAGAAATGGTATTGACAAAATTATTGACACCCAAGACTTAATATTTGGTATCACAGCCTTTAGACAAAGTAATGGCAGTCAAGCGCTTCCTATAGCCATGAATGAGCTTCCCACACCTCTCTACTGGCAGCTTGGCCACTCTTCATGTGCAAACTGCTCCAGTTCTCCCAGATTTGAAGGGTGCCTTCTCCCAACTGCTGTTCCCAACAGGTGTTAAATGGGATTTAGATCTGGACTCATTGCTGGACACTTCAGAACAGTCCAGCGTTTTGTCTTGAACCATTCCTGGGTGCTTTTTGAAGTGTGTTTGGGGTCATTGTCCTGCTGCAAGATCCATGACCTTCGACGGAGACCCAGCTTTCTGACATTGGGGTGAACATTGCGCTCCAAAATGCCTTGGTAATCTCCTGATTTAATGATGCCATGCACACATTCAAGGTACCCAGTGCCAGAGGTAGCACAGCAACCCCAAAACATCACGGAATCTCCTCCATCTTTGACTGTAGGGAAGGTGTTCTTTTCTTTGAAGGCTTCATTTTGTTTTCTGTTAACATAGAGATGATGTGCTTTACCAAAAAGCTCTAATTTCGTCTCATCTGTCCATAGGACATTCTTCCAGAAGGATTTTGGCTTGTTCAGGTGTGTTTTGGAAAACTCCAGTCGGGCGTTTTCAGCAGTGGAGTCCTCCTGGGTCTCCAACCATAGAGCCACCTTTCATTGAGTTGGAGACGGATGGTGTGAGTTGAAACTGTTGTACCTGGTGTCTGAAGGTCACCCTGAACCTGTTTGGCAGTTGATCGAGGTGCTTTCTCCACCATTCAACCAATCCTTCGCTGCAATCGTTGATCAAGTTTTCTCTTGCGGCCACGTCCAGGGAGGTTGGCTACAGTGCCATGGGCCTTAAACTTCCTGATAACATTGCGTACGGTGGACACAGGAACATCAAGGTCTCTGGAGATGGACGTGTAGCCTTGAGATTGTCCATGTTTGGCTCCAATCTTGTGTCTCACCTCCTCAGACAATTCTATGGTTTTCTTTCTTTTCTCCATGCTCATTGCGGTACACACAGTGATACAAAACAGCAGAATGACTCCTTTTCTCTATTCAAACTGGTTGAATGGGTGATTTTAAAATTGCAGGCACCTGCAACTCACCACAGGTGAATTCAATTCCAAAGTAAAGGCGAATCACCTGCTTGAAATCCAAATTATTTTAACAACTTCTAAAAGGTGTCAATAATATTGTACAGCCCATTTTAGGATTTCTGCGTGGAATAAGCTAAGATTTAGTAATTTTTTCAGCTTTTTTTTTGTTCCACTGCAAACTAAAGAAATACATTTATGGATACCAAAATATTTTTTTAATTTAAACAATTTTCTGGAAGAAATGGTGAATTATTTGAAAAAAGTGCAAGGGTGCCAATATATTTGGCAACGACTGTACACTGTCCAAAAGGGTTTTTCTTTCACAATTTCAAGGCAGGTGGCTGAAAGGAGGAGCAAGGCCTTTTTTGATTGGATTACCTGTTCTCAGATAGTTATATGTGAAGCTTCCATTTCACGAAATCATTGTGGAATAATCATTCTTGTCGACAGCGTCATGAAAGTCATGCCCATTACCTAGGGCCAAGGAAATAGGGATGCATTTTATTATTCATGTTCTTATCATGCCGCAGCACTTAGGCCTTTACCAGCCTATTCCCTATGAAAATAGTGGCAAATTACTTTTGCTATAATCACAAACGGTATTGATAGTCCTTTAGAAACGTACGAAGAGCGCAGTTTACCACTTCGACCTAGTGAAGCAGGTCGAGACACCAATCGCCAGACATGTGCAAGGAGGGTCTTTAGTGAGGGCAAACGACTGAGATTTTTCTTACTTACGACTTAAGTGGACTATTTCACTCGCACAATATCCTGAACCTTCGCTCGGTCCAGATTCCGCAAGGTCCCATGCCACCTTGACCCCACCGGTGCCCTTTCCCTGTGCCCATTGTGCTGCATGCGTGCGGTGTTAGCGAGTAAAGGGCATCACATGCTTGAATAGATAGAGAGGCTCTGGCTCGCTGGCGGCAATTATTTTATCCTCGGTGTCTTGGCATTCTCCCAGCAGCCAGGCATTCAGGCAGTGCGGAGCTCAGGTGTGCAGGGAGAAACCTGTGAAGTGAAATTGGATGTGCATACGGCCTGTTTCTAGGCCAAACGTGTGAACTGAGTGTATGCGGCAGGAAAAGTGAAGTGCTGCTGAAATTTCAAGTCCACCTTTCTGCCCGTTACAGCTGGTGGAATTGAATGCCACAAGGGTCTTAAATGATGGCGCCGGCTGAGTGAAAGGGGATTGCAGATAATTCCGCCAATCTTTCAAGGTCTTTCTGTGCCTGGTCTTGTTGAGAGAGAGAGAAAGAGATCTTTTGTCATGGCATGTCACCCAAATGGGAAGTGTGCAATGCTCACACGGAATTGCAAAAGCTTAAATCGGTAACCGGTCGTTGACAGTTGTTGTTGGCTCGAGTCTTGTCCAGCAAAGCACAACACTTGATTTGAGAATTTGGCAATCGTGACCAAAAGAAGGATGTGCTTTCAATGAAGGCAAAACACAAAAACTTTGTCACCTGTATATATATATATATATATATATATATATATGTATATATATATTATATATATATATATATATATATATATATATATATATATATATATATATATATATATATATATATATATAAATTGTTGCGGATATGAGGACTGTATTTTTTTTATTGTGTGCTTTATTATTATTATTATTGTTTATTCTGCGCCCCCTGCCTCCGGAGCTGTGTAAAGGTGAAAGGGCATCCCATAATTAGTCCACAAGCATACACGTCAGCCAATAATAGAATACCCCTGTTCGATAGTTATATCTTATTCTGTGTTTTAGAGTAAGGCTGTGTCTCCCATTAATTGAAGTACTCCATTGCACCAGTGAAAGAGAATAGATCCCCTTTCATTCCCATCCCCAAAATCTTCATTTCCTTTCACATCCCCTTTCGTCATTGCCAAGCCTCGATTGCCAATTACATCCCCTCTCGTCATTGCCAAGCCTCGATTGCCAATTACCTCCCCTCCAAAAGCACCATTGAACATGTGCTCGGGTCGGGGAAGAGGGGCGTGCCCGCCAGTCGTCATCAAGGGCGGAGCGAGAGGGTCGCGTGACCAACCAGGGCCGAGGTGAGCACACTGATGGGCGTGTCCTGAAGGCCGGCGGCTTGATCGCCGGAGGCGCTATAAAGGCGCGCGCGCAAGAAGCGGGGAGGTGGTCAGTGGTTGCGTTGGTTGCGGTGAGGAGTCGGTGGTGAGGAGTGAGTGGACCAAGAAAGAGTTGAGGGTTTGGACCAGACGAGTCAGACAAGTCCTGGGAAAGCAGCGGAGGCCACAGCAGCAACAACACCCAACAGCCACTTGGGGCCTGGACGGCGGTTTTGAGCAAGGCCGTGAAGGAACGGCGGCTGCTAAACGCGCCGATCGTGCTGCAGGACCCCCTTGGACCTTCCTCTCCCTCCAGCCATCCACCTCCGGCCTTTCCACCCTTCTTGTGTACGTGAGTTTGTTTTGTTTGTTCTGTCCCTGGGTTAATTAAGTCTGTATAAGCTAGTATTTGCACTGTGTCACCTGCGTCTTATGTGTTGTAAATAAACGTGACTGCTTTCTTTTTGCTTGTGTGTACAATAAATCCAATTACTCTTCTGTCCGTCTTCTCGTTTTATTCCTTTTCCTCTTTGCATTTCGTCGTTTTAGAGTTTTCCAGATTGGGCAGCTGCGGTGCGATACGGCCAAAGTTCTGGGTGAATCGGGTGAGTCGAGGAACAACTGTTCGGTCACGGAGCCTTCGCTCGGCAAAGTAACATCTAAACCGCGATCAGTAACAATTGGTGTCGGGAAGTGGGATTGGACCCGAAGCGCGCTTAACGCGCTCAAAATTACAAAATACCGAAATTGCTTTTGCTTTACAAAACCCGAATTTTGAAATCGCGCCATGGCTGGTCAAGGCGACGGGATGCCGGTGGGAGAGATAGACGGGGTAGAATCGACCCAGGACCTCGGGGAAATGTATGTGGATGAAAGAGAGGAGGAGAACATTGGCAATGTGGTTGAGGGGGTATCAGGCGCACATAATGGCGCCCTCACGCACATGGTTATTGTGGCGCCAAATTTAGCCGCGCCCGTGACCGTAGCAGCACCGGTGGATTTGAACCTTTTTATGGAACAAATAAAGGCCTTTATGGTTAAGTCGGGCGAAGAAATGGAAGACAGAAGGAGGGCTGATAGTGAGAAAATGGAAAGCAGAATGATGGGGGTAATGAGGGACGAAGTGAGGGGTACCGGTGAGGCGTTAGACAATGGGATAAAAGAGGTAAAGAATGGGTTAACGGGGTTAGAAAACAGGATGGAAGGCAAATTGCGGGAGATAGGGGAGCAATCCGCCCGAGAAATTAAACAAATGGGAGAGCAGATAGAGGAGGTAAAAATCGGGGTAGAAACCAAATTGGATGCTCAGAGGGATGAATTGGGACAGATGAGGGTGGCATCTACAAAGGAGATGGAGGAGATGAAAGAGGAGATACGACGAGGTATGAGTGAGGAGGTCTCGGGGCTATGCGAGGAGGTAAAGCGAGGTGAGAAGCGTATGGAGAAAGAGGTGAGAAATAATACGGCTAGGTTACAGGGGGGAATAGAGGGTCTGACGAAGGGAGTAGAACAGCTGACAGTCGGACAAAGGGAACTAGCGGACCAAGTGGAAAAGAACACTGCAATCATCGGAGGTTTAAAAGCGACACAAAAGGACATTAAAAACGAATTAATAGCAACACAAAAGGAATGTCAGATGGTACATGAGGGGTTGACGAAGAAGTTGGAGGAGGTGACAGAAGTAATGGAGACGAAGGACCGAGAGGTGAGGACGCACATAGAAACGGTTAAGGTGGCGTTAGAGGAAGAGATAGAGGGGGCGCACCGGGAGATGAAGGAGGTAAAGGAAAAATTAGAGGAGGTGGAAGAGGGGGTGAGTGAAATTAAGAAGAGACGGAGGGAAACTAAGAGGGAGATAAAGGAGGAAGTCATGGAATATGTACAAGGTCTGTGTTCAAATCATGATGAGGTTCTCACTAACCAAATAAAAAGTTTGCAGGTGGCAGAGGAGGTGCGACGACGAGGTACGGAGGTGAGTGGCAATGTATATGATGTGAGGGGAGAGTCAGTCGGCTTGGGGGGTGGTGTAGACCCGGGTGTTCGTGAGGGACCAATGGTAAGATGTATGACTGGTCCTGAGTGGATGGACAGGGGAGGTGTGCAAGGAGGTTTGGCTATGGGGAGTGAGGGGGGTGCTGGTGAGCAAGGATGTGGGGGTATGGCGTGGGTAGCGGGTTGCGGAGGGGCGACCCAGGCATCGACACCAGGAGGGGTAGTGTTTGGAGGGACGGGGGACGCGCGGGAGCCCCCCGGGAATAGCGTACTGTGGGATCCCGAACGGGTTGGTCCCGCGTTGATCCCGCAAGGAGTGACGCGCGGGGTCCGACCTTCGGGCGCCCACAAGGTCCCACTCGCGCCGTATGATGGCAAGAGTGATTTGAGGGCGTACCTGGCGCAGTTTGAGTACGTGTGTAAAGGCAACGGTTGGAATCCGGACGAAGGTGGAGTACACCTGGTGGGGGCACTGCGCGGTGCGGCGGCGGAGGTGCTGACGGCTTTACCACCAGGTGCTCTCACCCTGTCAGCTCTCCGTGCGGCATTAATTAATCGGTTCGGCATTGAACAGCAAAGCGAGCTTGTTAAAGCTCAACCTGCGCAGCGAAAACGCAAGCCCCAGGAGACCATCGGGGAACTTGCTCACGATATTCGCCGCGCGGTCGGGATTGCACACGCGGACATGGCAGCGAGTTCCCAGGAAAGCCTGGCACTGGATCACTTTATTCAGGCCCTTCCGGATCTGGAGCTCCGGCAACAGCTCGCCATGTGGCGCCCGCAAACCATGAGTCAGGCGGCCGACGCTGCAGCCCGTTGGGAAGCAGCGAGGCCCCTGGCCCGGGGAGGCGAGCGCCACGCAGTGGCGGTGCGTCAGATGGGGCCCGCCCCCGACGGGGGCCCTGACCTGGAGAGCATGGTCCGGAGGTTAGTGGATCGGCGCCTGGCGGGACCTGGACCATGGCAGGCGGCCCCAGCGGTGGCAGCCGGTAGTCCCCGACAGAGTACCCCAATTCGGACATACAGGGGGGGGAATTTGGAATACCGGAGGCAAGCACCTTACCAGGTGAGGTGCTATAATTGTGCTCGGATGGGTCACCGTGCATGGGAGTGTCGAGCTCCGCGCCGGGACGTTTCCCGCCAACCGATGCCCTCAACTCCGCCCCGTATAGATCGGCCTAGCCGACCTCAGACACCCCCCCCGCCAGGGCCCGGGAAACTAGAACGTGCCGGGCATGCAGGGCGGTGTTCGGCAGTAGGGGATGGGGAGAAGCCCTCTTTGACGCGACAGGTCATTCATTGTGGCCGAATTGGGACGGGTAGTTTGACAATTCGGTGCAAAATTGCTGGCGTGGGGGTAGACGCCGTGGTGGACACGGGAGCCAGCGCCACGATCATCAGCCCCGTGGTCCTTAATTCGAGTGCAGACGGCTGGGGTAAAATCCAGCGTCTGGAAAATCATAGTTTGCAGTTGGCTACCGGGGCAACGGCTCCGATCATAGGGCGTGGTTTTGTGACCCTCAAGTTGGGATCGGTAAAGCAAGAGATAGAGGTTTGGGTGGCGGAGGTGTGCGACCCATGCTTAATAGGGTTGGATTTGTTGACTGCCAGCGGTTGTAAAATCGACTTGAGTCGGGGGATCCTGCGATGGGGAATGGAAGAGCTACCATTGGAGGGGGTGAGCACGGCCGAGAGGGTGGAGCTGGAGGCTCCTGAGGCCGTGACCATCCCTCCGGGGGCCGAGGCCATAGTGCCGGCCCGATGGTCAGCTCGCCCGACATGGCAGGAATCCTGCGGCCTGGTCGAACCGGTGGCAGCGCTATCCATACCTGGTTTAATCGTGGGCCGTACCCTTGTAAAAACGGACGGGCCGGTGGTGGCCGTCCGAGTAATTAATATTAGCACAGAACCACGCACTATAGTGAGGGGCACGAAGGTAGCTGGCTGCACCCCAGTTAGAGAAGTCGCGTCAGTGAGGGGCGAGAACGTCCAGCCGAGCCGGCCCCAGGGGGAGCCTTCAATAAGTTCTAGGAATTGGCCCGATCCCATTTGCGAGATGGTAAATCGTAGTAGTGTAGAGTTGGGAGGTACCCAGAGGGAGGCCTTACACAAACTGGTTGGGTCCCATTTGGACCTCTTCTCCTTGTCCACCGAGGATATTGGACGTACGGGCCTGGTGAAACATCAGATCCACACCGGTGAGGCCTGGCCTATTCGTCAGGCCGCCCGACGGCTCCCTTGGAGCAAGAGGGCGGAAGCTGACGAGCAGGTTGAAAAAATGCTCGACGCAGGTGTGATCGAGCCCTCGGGAAGTCCTTGGATGTCCCCTGTTGTGCTGGTCAAAAAGAAGGATGGGACCACGCGGTTCTGCGTGAACTATCGCCAGCTAAACAACGTGACACTCAAGGACTCATATCCCCTGCCAAGGATTGATGACACCCTCGATGCCGTTGCGGGCTCAAATTGGTTCTCAACTTTGGACCTCAAGAGTGGGTATTGGCAGGTGGAGATGGATAGGGCAGGGAAGGAGAAAACGGCATTTTCCACAGGTAAGGGACTGTATCAGTTTACTGTGATGCCGTTTGGTTTGTGTAACGCCCCCGCCACCTTTGAAAGATTGATGGAACATGTACTAGGCGGCATGCCATGGCAATCATGCCTGGTGTACCTGGATGACGTCCTAGTACATGCCAAAACGTTCCCCCAGGCAGTAGCTAATTTGGACCAGGTGTTCGGGTGCCTCAGACAGGCAGGGTTGAAGCTGAACCCGAGTAAGTGCACTTTGTTTGCAAGAGAGGTGGCCTATCTAGGTCACGTGATCGGCCGCGAGGGGGTAAAAACGGACCCAGACAAAATTAAAGCGGTAGAGGAGTGGCCCGCACCACGTACCATCAAGGAGGTGCGGGGATTTTTGGGACTCTGCTCCTACTACCGGCGCTTTGTGGCGAAATTTGCGGAGTTGGCCCGTCCCTTCCACCGGCTTACGGAGAAGGGGACGCGATTTAATTGGACACGGGAGTGCCACGAGGCCTTCCAAAAATTGAAGGGGTGTCTAACATCCGCACCCCTTCTAGCTTACCCCACTAGTAACGGGGCATTTACCCTGGACACGGATGCGAGCCAGGAAGGATTGGGCGCAGTTTTGTCTCAGACACAGGAGGGCGTGGAGAGAGTGATTGGTTACTATAGTCGGGCCTTAAGTAGGCCCGAGCGAAATTATTGCGTCACTCGCAAAGAGTTATTGGCTATGCTGGCTGCCATGAACCATTTCCACCCGTACCTGTACGGGCGGAAATTTTTGGTTAGAACTGACCATTCCTCCTTGCAATGGCTCCTTCGGTTCAAGGAACCGGAGGGCCAAATTGCAAGGTGGTTGGAAAAGTTGCAGCAGTACGATTTTGATGTGGCCCATAGGGCCGGGAAGGCCCATGGTAATGCGGACGCACTCTCTCGGCGTCCTTGTCTGGGGGAAAACTGCAAATTTTGTGCGAGACACGAGGAGAGGGAGCAATTGGGCGATTCTGCCCCGATTCTCGTCGTCCGGGCAACCCGGGTGAGAGGGCCAATTTTGCCACTAACCGCGGACGAGGAATTTGAAGATTTGGCATGGAGCACGGCCCAGCAGGAGGATCCTGTCATGGGGCCGGTGTTCAATTGGGTCAAATTGGGGCAAAGACCAAAGGGGGAAGAGGTCACCCCCCTCGGAGCGCAAACAAAGGCGTATTGGGCTCAGTGGCAGACCCTGGAGTTGAAAGGCAACATCTTATATCGCAAGTGGGTGGAGGTTCCCTCTGATAGAACTTCCTGGCTGGTGATAGTCCCAGACAAATTCAAGAACGTCATCTTACAACAGGTGCATGGTACCCGCTCCGGCGGCCATTTGGGCAGGACAAAGACAATATCTCGGGTCCGCCGGAGGTTCTATTGGGTGAATATGGGGCGCGACATACAGGACTGGTGTCGGAGATGCGACGCCTGTTCTGCCAAAAAGGGACCAGCACGGAGGATGAGGGCCCCCCTCCAATTACATCAGGTGGGGGCCCCCCTTGAGCGGGTGGCTATGGATATTCTAGGACCGCTGCCCCGCACCCGCCAAGGTAATAAGTATATCCTCGTTGTGATGGACTATTTCACCAAGTGGCCGGAGGCCTATGCCCTCCCCAACCAAGAAGCAGGGGTGGTAGCACAGGCCTTCGTAGAAGGATTTGTATGTCGGCACGGGATTCCACAGGAGCTGCACACCGATCAGGGTCGAAATTTTGAAAGTCAATTGCTAAAAGATGTGTGCAGACTCCTGTCAATTCGGAAAACCAGGACCACGCCCTTGCGGCCACAATCTGACGGGATGGTGGAAAGGTTCAATCGAACATTGATCCAACAACTGGCATTGTTCACCACCACCCGTCAGGATGACTGGGACGAACATCTCCCGTACCTGTTGATGGCCTACCGAACTAGCCAGCACGGGGCCACCGCATGCAGTCCAGCGTTGCTTATGTATGGGCGGGAGTTACGGGCTCCCGCCGACTTGCTATGCGGTCCCGTGCCAGACACCACGGATACACCGCCGAGGGAGGGTTACGCACGTCACCTGGAGGAAGGCATGGAGCGGGTCCATGCCTTCGCCCGCCGCCAGCTCCATCTGGCGGGGGCCAAGATGAAGCGTAGGTACGACGACCGGAGCCAGGGGAGTCAATACGCTCCGGGGATGAAGATTTGGTTCTTTAATCCCCGGAGGCGGAAGGGCAGGTGCCCAAAACTCACCTCCCCCTGGCAAGGCACGGGAGTCGTCCTGTCGCACATCTGTGACGTGGTCATTAAAATCAAAATGGGGCCACGGGCCCCCCCTCGGATCGTCCATGCCGACCGGATAAGACCTTATGCCGGCGAGCAGGCGCCCTCATGGATCGCCTCGGCTCTAGATGCCGAGGCAGGACCCAGTACCTCTTGCGACGGGGGCTCGTAGCGTCAGAGGACTGGGGGGGATGATAGTGGGAACGCCCCCATGTGGTGGGATGGCAAATCTGTCATCCCTCACAGAGTGGGGCAAATGCGCTATAGTTTATGGGGTTGATGGCAGTGAAAACTAGCCCGGGTGGGTTAGGATATTGTGGGTAGGGATCTAGCGAAGATGACAGTAGGTAACGTTAAGATTAGTTAGTGACAATGATACCTGTAGTGGGGACACAGGTAGATTAGTATGGATGATAATGACGAGGGAGCGCAATAGTTTAAAGGGACGACTGGGAAGCGCAAGTTTCAGAGGGGAGTAGTTAGCTGAGATGATGCCGTGTGTTTGAGGATTGAACAGGTGTGATTGAACAGGTGTGATTGCACAGGTGTGCAACTGAACAGGTGTGTGGAGCAGTGTATGAGGGAGTAGTGGTGATTGCGTGTTGTGTTGACCAAATGGTCCAGGAAGAGGAGGAGGGTGCAGGTGGCACCAGGTGATTGCACAGGTGTGCAACAACAGGTGTATGTGGCTGTATGGAATAAATGGTATGGAGTATTGGAATGGATGGTCGTGGAGTGAGTATGGTGGAAATTGTGGAGTGGAGTGGATGGTGCGAAGGTGTGAATGGGGGAAGAGTGGACCCCCATCACGGATACCCGGGGCGGGTAGAGTAAGTGTTAGGTAGAGGGTATAGGTAAATTGTGGTTGGATATTGGCATCTGTGGTGCGGGTGAAAGAATGGTCTTTGGATGGGTGCATTAGTGTTGTGGAAATGGCTGGGCGTGTAGCCTGTTAGTGTGTGTAGTTGGTTTGGGCACTCCACCACTGTGAGGATGTCGGCCAGGTGAGGCGGCAGGTGGGCTCTGGGAGCCGGTAGTTGTTGTGGATGGGGCCCGAGGATCCGGAGGACGGACCCGGGTAGCCCAGTGCCAGAGGGCACCAGTGGGGTGACAGAGCCAGGAGGGGCTTTCCCCAGTTAGTTAGGTTAGGGTGAGGAGCTAGGTAAGCTCGGGTGGCAACTGCAGTGGTGGAGGTGTGCAGGTGGGTAGACCTGCTGGGAGAGCTACACGTCGCAGCCCAGAAATTGTGCAAGGGCACCGGGAGATGAATCGGGGGAGTGAGACCCCAAATTGAGAAGCACCACAGTTTGGTCAATGGGAATTTGGTTTTTAGAACCCATAGCGTAAGTTGGCCAATGGATTGGCGGGGAGAGACCCCGGGTAGTGTAAAGTGTGTTAAAATCATTTAGAGGATAGTTAGGATGAAGGATCTCCTCGCACCATCTGCATCCACTCACCTGAGATGAGGTAACTCCACACCATGCCATGTTTTATTATTTTTCATTAGTGCAAATGTTTGGATTGTGAGACGCATCATGACGTGGGTGTGACATTGTGCTTTGTTGTTCCATCTCTTCCTCCTTATGAGGATTGATGACGAATTGGGTGATGGCAAATTCTGGATAGTGGGGGAGTGAAGACGAATTTGGTATAAGGGAAATAAGGGGAAGACGTGACGGTAGCGACGGATTGGTAATGTGTAGATTTTTGTACATATGGGGTAAGGGCAAGGGTAGGGTAGGTGACAGGGGGGTGACGTACGGTAGGGACGAGCTTTCTCACTTCACCCTCCGTACGCATTTCGCCTTGCATTGCCTTATTGATGTGTACCCTTGTGACCTTACCCCTCGCTCATTTGTCTTTCCCCTTTTGTCTCCCACATGACCTGTGCGCCATTGGGCGCCGAGGGGAGCGTGCGTGGGTCGGCCATTGTGCGCCCGAAATTCCCAGAACCAGCTGTCTGCATCGATGCACCACATTATGGACCACATGCCTGTGGCCAAGCACCACTGATGGAACCCATGGGTTGGGGCATGGCCCCTCTGCTGGAACCGGTCATGAGGGCCTGAAATCTTGCTGGCGGACCTTGGCCACAGGGCACCGATGCCGCACAGGTGAAGCACACGTAGTCGGCCCTGTGGGCCATAAATAAAAGAAAATAAAAAGGACACATTGGGCACACTTTATTGCAAATAGGCCGCCAGTAAGAAAATGGAAGAATGACAACATCTGGAAGAACAAATAATAATAACCAGCAGAGGGAGCCGAAGAGCAAGAGATCACCTGCAGGGTTAGGGGTTGTTGATTTTATTTTTATTGAACATGCATTGAACACTGATGAACTATGGTGACTGCACCGATTGGTGCTTGAGGGTGCTTGTATTGGTGTGTTTTTGGGTGCTTTAATGGTGCGTCGATGCAGAGCAGACTGTCTCCCCCCCAGAAAGAACAATTACAGGTCCTGGGTTAGTTTTGTAAATAAAAATAGCGTCATTGTAAATAATGCTCCCCACCGTCAGTGTATAGTTTGAAGACCATTCCGCAATTCGGTTAACTGTGGGTGTAAGTCTGTTAGGCAGGGTGCAATGGAGCAGCGGGACACATTTATTTATGTTTTAAAACGGTCGCACTCAGGGTCAGGTTAAAAGTAGAGGGAACTACACCTACGTGTCACACTAAATAAAGGTTGTAGGCCCAGGACGTGCCTAAGAGGAGGAGGGTGCAGTGTTGCGGATATGAGGACTGTATTTTTTTTATTGTGTGCTTTATTATTATTATTATTGTTTATTCTGTGCCCCCTGCCTCCGGAGCTGTGTAAAGGTGAAAGGGCATCCCATAATTAGTCCACAAGCATACACGTCAGCCAATAATAGAATACCCCTGTTTGATAGTTATATCTTATTCTGTGTTTTAGAGTAAGGCTGTGTCTCCCATTAATTGAAGTACTCCATTGCACCAGTGAAAGAGAATAGATCCCCTTTCATTCCCATCCCCAAAATCTTCATTTCCTTTCACATCCCCTTTCGTCATTGCCAAGCCTCGATTGCCAATTACATCCCCTCTCGTCATTGCCAAGCCTCGATTGCCAATTACCTCCCCTCCAAAAGCACCATTGAACATGTGCTCGGGTCGGGGAAGAGGGGCGTGCCCGCCCGTCGTCATCAAGGGCGGAGCGAGAGGGTCGCGTGACCAACCAGGGCCGAGGTGAGCACACCGATGGGTGTGTCCTGAAGGCCGGCGGCTTGATCGCCGGAGGCGCTATAAAGGCGCGCGCGCAAGAAGCGGGGAGGTGGTCAGTGGTTGCGTTGGTTGCGGTGAGGAGTCGGTGGTGAGGAGTGAGTGGACCAAGAAAGAGTTGAGGGTTTGGACCAGACGAGTCAGACAAGTCCTGGGAAAGCAGCGGAGGCCACAGCAGCAACAACACCCAACAGCCACTTTGGGCCTGGACGGCGGTTTTGAGCAAGGCCGTGAAGGGACGGCGGCTGCTAAACGCGCCGATCGTGCTGCAGGACCCCCTTGGACCTTCCTCTCCCTCCAGCCATCCACCTCCTGCCTTTCCACCCTTCTTGTGTACGTGAGTTTGTTTTGTTTGTTCTGTCCCTGGGTTAATTAAGTCTGTATAAGCTAGTATTTGCACTGTGTCACCTGCGTCTTATGTGTTGTAAATAAACGTGACTGCTTTCTTTTTGCTTGTGTGTACAATAAATCCAATTACTCTACTGTCCGTCTTCTCGTTTTATTGCTTTTCCTCTTTGCATTTCGTCGTTTTAGAGTTTTCCAGATTGGGCAGCTGCGGTGCGATACGGCCAAAGTTCTGGGTGAATCGGGTGAGTCGGGGAACAACTGTTCGGTCGCGGAGCCTTCGCTCGGCAAAGTAACATCTAAACCGCGATCAGTAACAATATATATATATATATATATATATATATATATATATATATATATATATATATATATATATATATATATATATATATATCTATATATATATATATATATATATGTACATACAGGGTGAGCCAGAAATATGGTCATTTTTGAAATTTGTGTGAAGGAAAGAAAAAATTGTGTTTCAAAATAAATTCATTAATGATATTGAAGTCCAAATTATTTCTAACAACTCTCCCAGACAACAACTCTCTAACAACTCTAACAACTAAGAACTGCATAACATGCATTTTTTTTTTTTAACTGATTTTTTTTTATTTTTTGCAGGCAGAACACTTGAGTGACCATGTGGAACTGGTCGGGTGAAGAACGCGCTTTCGCTATCAAAACTTTTTACAAGAATAATGATCATGCAAGTGCTGCACAACGT
Source organism: Myxine glutinosa (assembly GCF_964187855.1). Classification (NCBI taxonomy): domain Eukaryota; kingdom Metazoa; phylum Chordata; class Myxini; order Myxiniformes; family Myxinidae; genus Myxine; species Myxine glutinosa. The sequence goes on along the minus strand of NC_136262.1, from coordinate 265,750,187 downwards.
CAATTCAAACTCCATTTCAATGTTCAACGTCATGGAAATGTGCCGTTTGTTTGTGCTATCAAGTTATGGGTTCAGAAGTTTGAGAGGACCGGTTAAACTTTGAAAGAGAAACCGCCGGAAGCACCCAAATCAGTAAGAATGGCACAAAACATTGAGCTTGTAAGGGAGTCAGTTTTGAGAAATCTGCATCGCTCCAGCCGAAAGCATGCATCAGCCTTAAGAATTTCTCACACGTCACTATGCCGCATATTGCATAAGGAGTGAAACTTTTATCCCTATAAAATTCAAACTGTCCAGGAATTAAGCCAAGATAATGAAATTGCCCGCAATCATTTTTGTGAGGGAATGCTTTAATTTATGGGTGGAAATGAAAACCAAAACATTGCTAACAATTATTTGTTCATGTCTGATGAAGCACATTTTCATCTGTGTGGTTTTGTCAACAAGCAAAATACTCGTTTTGAGCAGCCGAAAACCCAAGAGAAATGCACACGAAACCGTTACACAGTCCCAAAGTCAGTGTGGTGTGCACTTGCGTCGTTCTGCATCATAGGGCCTTACTTCTTTGAGAACGATAACGGAAATGCTGTCACTGTTACTGCAGCTCGATATACGGATATGGTTTCTAACTTCCTTTCCAGAGAATTAAACAGATTTGCAGAAGTGAGACAATGACGTGGTTTCAGCAAGATGGTGCAACCTCCCACACCGCCAGAGTGTCCATGACTACTGTAAGGGCGCTCTTTCCAAAGCATGTCATTTCCAGAAATGGCGATATTCCACGGCCAGCGAGGTCACCCAATTTTACTGCATGTGATTATTTATTGTGGTCATATCTAAAGGACAAAGTGTATGTTAACCATCCGCAAACCCTTCATGAACTTAAGGAAAACATCACACGCAAAGTCAATGATATTGACGTGGCCATGTTGCAGAACGTCATGAATAATAGGCATCCAAGATTGGAGGAATGTGTCAGACGAAATGGTGTGCATCTCCGAGATGTTCTTTTCCACAAATAAATGGCATGTTATGTACTTCACTTTCTTGTAAGAATTTGTTCTGAAATACAACTTTTTATTACCTTTAAACGAGTGTTAAAAATCACCATATTTCTGGCTCACCCTGTATATATATATATACACACACAACCATGGGGTATGCTTACACATTGTGTAAGCAATAAAAAAAAACATGCTTCGCATGTAGGTACATAATAAATAGAAGCTTTATGATTATATGCAAGCTTTACCGACCTCATGTTAGATACATTACATGGCCAAAAGTATGCGGACACTCCTTCTAATTACTGGATTCGGCTATTTCAGCCACACCCATTACTGGCAGGTATATACTGGTATAATCAATCACACAGCCATGCAATCTCCACAGACAAACATTGGCAGTAGAATGGGCCGTACTGAAGAGCTCAGTGACTATCAACATGGCACCATCATAGGATGTTACCCTTCCAATAAGTCAGTTCGTCAAATTTCTGCCCTGCTAGAGATGTCCCTGTCAATGGTAAGTGCTGTTATTGTGAAGTGGCAATGTCTAAGAGCAACAACAGCTCAGCCGCAAAGTGGTAGGCCACACAAGCTCACAGAACGGGACCCAAGTGCTGAAGCGCGTAGTGCGTAAAAATCGTCTGTCCTCCATTGCAACACTCACTACCGAGTTCCAAACTGCCTGTACAAGGAACGTCAGCACAACAACTGTTCGTCAAGAGTTTCCATGGCCGAGCAGCCACACACAAGCCTAAGATCAACATGCACAATGCCAAGCGTCGGCTGGAGTGGTGTAAAGCTCACCACCATTGGACTCTGGAGCAGTGGAAATGCGTTCTCTGGAGCGATGAATCATGCTTCACCATCTGGCAGCCCGATGGACCAATCTGGGTTTGGCGGATGCCAGGAGAACGCGACCTGCCCGAATGCATAGTGCCAACTGAAAAGTTTGGTGGAGGAGGAATAATGGTCTGGGGCTGTTTTTCATGGTTCGGGCTAGGCCCCATAGTACCAGTGAAGGGAAATCTTAATGCTACAGCACACAATGACATTCTGGAGGATTGTGTGCTTCCAACTTTGTGGCAACAGTTTGTGGAAAGCCCTTTCCTGTTTCAGCATGACAATGTCCCCAAGCACAAAGCGATGTCTATACAGAAATGGTTTGTCGAGATCGGTGTGGAAAAACTTGACTGGCCTGCACAGAGCCCTGATCTCAACCCCATCGAACACCTTTGGGATGAATTGGAACGCTGACTGCGAGCCAGGCCTAATCGCACAACATCAGTGCCCGACCTCACTAATGCTCTGGTGGCTGAATGGAAGCAAATCCCCGCAGCAATGTTCCTACATCTAGTGGAAAGCCTTCCCAGAAGAGTGAATGCTGTTATAGCAGCAAAGGGGGGACCAACTCCATATTAATGCCCATGATTTTGGAATGAGATGTTCGACGAGCACATACGCGTGTGATGTTCGGGTGTCCACATACTATTGGCTATGTAGTGCATGAATTTAGTATTTATTTATTTATTTCACGGACACGTTTACCGATTTTACGTAAATTTTCACTGAGATTATTTCACAGTTGACTTATATCAATAACAATTTTCAAATGCTAGATATCGATTAAGGTTTTTTTTTTTACGGACGCCTTTACCTTTTTGTTACGTAAATTTTCATTTATGGATGTTCTTTCTTTTTTTCATTTACGGACTTTTTTGTCATGCTAATTTCACAATTTACAGTTATAGAAATTTGCAATTTTCATATGATAGATGTTGATTGACGGGTCGTTTTTTTTAAACATGCATTTACAGTTATTTATGAAATTTTCATTTCGGAATGTTTTTCCTTTTTTAATTTACAGACATTATTGTCATGTTTATTTCACAGTTTACAGATATAAAAATTTAATTTTCAGATGCTAGATATTGATTGAGGGTTTTTATGGCGTAGCCCATATGGCTAAGCTGTCTAGAACAGTGTTTGTCCGTATGTATGTATGTATGTATGTATGTATGCATGCATGTATTACCGATTTTACGTAAATTTTCATACAATGTATGTATGTCCCTTCAAAAGTATACCAATCAGAGCTGAAGATCCCGTCACATGACAGAGTGATGTGATTATGTCTGATGTCATTACAGCGGTGCGGCGGCTGACTCTCCACTAATTTTTATGCCGTTCAGGCCGAACATATTGTTGAACCTGTCATATATCACAATCTCCATGCTCTACCTTTACGTTTCTTATTCAGTGTGAAACACAAACAAACCGATTGTTAAAATGACCATCAAATATCAAAAGCATCGGCGTTACGTCTCTTCCAACAAACAGGCCTTAGTCATTATGCTTCACCTTCGGACCCCTTTGGACAAATTAAGCCCAGGTTTGTTGATACAGTAGTGTGTCGTTTCAGTAGTATCGTTTTCGTAATAATAATAATAATAATGATAATAATATAGTAAATATAACCATAACACTTTAATCCCAATGTCGTGAATGAAAAGTTGATGGATTGAAGTGGTGTATGGTTCATGATCAATGATGAGCGGTGTTCGGCATTAATATTAATAACCGAGGAAGTAGGGAATTAGCCTCGGTTTTTTGATAGTAATATCATTTTCGAAATAATGATAAAGTAACGTCAATATTATAGTAAATCTAATCATAACACTAATCCCTTCGTAGAGACTGCAAACATATTGGAAGTTAAAATATATCATCTTCTACATCTTAAAGTAGCAGCAGTTTTGTGTCCGTTACATCATTACGTCTATGATGTCACTACGACGGCTGACTCTACCGACCAACATTTTAATTTACGAGTACACCGCTCACTACATGAACTGCAGGAAGGGTCATTCCTCTTTGGGGTATATAGATTACAGTCGATCTATGATCGGGTCTCAAGAACATTGGGTGTGCGTTCATTTACCAAGTTTCTTGTGGGGAGGAGATCACCAAGTGGTTTAAGCATTCGAGCAAGCACTCCTTTCAAAACCCTTAAGGAACGGCTGGCTTGGCAAGCGCTAGCTAGCTGCTTGGTAAATGAGCACACCTCCAAACCTTGTGGGGTATATAGATTACAGTAGATCTTCGCTCAGTTCTGTAAGTAAATCTTACCTCACGGATGTCGGGATTCCTCCAAATTTCTTCTGTTTAATCTTATCAACACCATTAGCGACTGTTTAAAAAGCAAATCATACGTGTTTGTGGTTTATCATATTTTACAAGCCCGGCTTCGCCGCTGTTAGACGTTTGGTCTTGTTTTTGGTATGTGTTTACGGTTTTTTTTACGTAAGTTATCATTTACCAACGCTTTCTCACGGTTCTGTGATTTTTCCCAGTGTATCAGCTTCGATGTCCGTCGGCTCGCCAAATTTCAGCTTTCTAAACCCAAAATGTACCGAACATCAGTGAGTGCGTCAGTGCTTCGAAACAGCCTTATATATTAGAAGATGTAAACAAAGGAACAGAACCATGATTTCGATTGACAGACAAAACGAGTGCATTGCTCTGAAGGCATTCTTTCTTTAGCATTTCCCCCAGGAATTTCCTCATCGCATTTTTATTCCCTCGCCCTCCATAAAGGACTTGTCTGCCTTTTTCCTCAAACCATGTGTATTCCTTCACGGATGACTCCACTCTTTGTCACATGATCTTTCATTCAGGGGGTAAATCTGCTGCAAGTTCTCTTCAATCCCATTTTTGTGAAAATGCACAAATGGCCTTCCATATGGAATATCATCTTGAACACAGGCAAGCCCTATGTGCTCACTTTATCTTTCATACAATTCGTTCAATTCATTCATGGCCTTGCTCCTTCCAGAGCGTCGGCATTGCTAAAGTAGACAGAAGACATCAAATTCGCCCGAGTGGTTCGCCATTGTCGATCCCAGCGCTAATTTGGGATATGGAATTTTGCATTTTACAATACATCGACATGTTATTTTGGAAAGGGACCATGGGATCTAGCAGAGTGGTAATGAACAAGACTCCTGTTGTCACATCCCTCAAAGAAACGCCATACTCGTTGAAGCAACTCCCAGCCACAGTGAGTTTACACTCACCCTCAGAATCGAACCCAGACAACATACGTCATATGTGACTACACTCACTACCTCTAGGTTTTGCCTTGAACCCTCTTCTTTCTTCTTTTCCGTGGCTTGTGTGTGCATTAAACCATGAACTGCATTGCTCTCACCTGGTCCTCACCTGGGTGGTTAGTTGACGGAGAGGATTCCAGCCACCATCAAGGAGGTATATGGGGCATTCCTCCACCATGTGGTCCGCAGTCTGCATTTACCGACCTCGGGAGGTTGACGCTGCCCCCGTTCCTTCTGTGGACGCTTGTATCCACCTGGATTGGTGGTGACAGATGGCAGGTGTCATAATCAGCCTGTGGGCTGGTTCCGTCTCCGCTTATTGAGGAGCTAGATTTCATTCCCTGCCCCTCATTGGCCTGGATAAAGCACAGGGCAGCTCTGGTGCAATAGCAGTGAGAGTAGAAAGATGATGAGACAATGGAGGTCGGAGACAGCTTTACTGTGCGTCCAATTAGCTGATGTGCGTACTTCAGCCACAAACAGGTGTGCAGAACTCTGTCGGAGGGTGGACTAGTGCCAGCGTAGATGTTCATAGGGGTGAGGTCTGGTTTATACCAGTTTGAGCCATACCAAGGACTTATTTTTTTATGCTTCTGCTGACGAAGTTGCCAGAATCATGTTTTTGGGTTATCTATCTGTCCGTCCATCCGTCTGTCCATCCGTTTGTCTTTGATAGGTTTTCGTTACCGTGATAACTTAAGAACGGATGAAGGCATCTAAGTGAAACTTCGTACAAGGATATACAATGATGCAATATGCAAAGATGAACTAATTAGATTCTGGGGTCAAGAGGTCAAAGGTCCCGTTAGGTAAAAAAAATAATCTGTTACAGAGATAACTAAAGAACGGCTGAAGGGATCTATGAAAAACTTGGTACGAATATGTATAATGATGTACAGATTAACGAATTGGATGATGGCATCAAGAGGTCAAAGGCCACAGTTCATGTCAGGTAAAAATGTGATACTTGAGAACAGCTGCAGCGATTTAAATCAAACTTGTTACAAGTATGTACAACTGTAAAGAGTATAATATATGAGGGATATATATATATATATATATATATATATATATATATATATATATATATATATATATATATAGATATATATATATATATATATATATATATATATATATATATATATATATATATATATATATATATATATATAGAGTTACGGCCCGGGGTTCGGGATCCACTACGAGGGGGTTAGCTTCCGTTCCCTCCCGAACTTACCGGACCTGAGGCTGCCGCGCACGAACAACTTCGTACTTCGGCAGGTTTGCATACCAGCAACTACAAACGCCAATTGGTCCGTCACGGGATAGCAGGGTCCATCGTCAAACACCGCTTACCTGTACCAATTGACGGTTTCAATCAAAGAACGCATCGTATGTACCCTCCGGCTGTGTACCACTTTCTTTTGTTCCTGGATGGAAATTTAGACGGCCGAGCAACCGTTGGTACCTGCCGGGCTAATGCTAATTTTGTTACGGCCGATCGTTACTCTGGGTGTGAGCAATGGCGGACCAATGGAAGAAAAGACATTCACTGACAGAGAGAAAAGGAAACGTTTAACAATTTGATATATTTACAAGTATTTACAGTGTAATTTTTCAAAAGGAAAGAAAAAAGGATGAGAGGCAGGAACTTAGCTTATCCTATGCCTTATTACGATTACAACAAATAAATACTACATGGGCCCAGCACACATTCACGGGGGAGGGGGAGGGGAAAAGAACAATGGAAACCTGTCATCACAAAGGCCACGCTGTTCGAGGGTGTCCTGGCTCCCGATTTCCCGATTGGTGGAGCCCGTCATTCTGCCCCCACTAGCTCTCTCGAAGGGACTCAGGCCCTGATTGGTGCATATCCCTTATGAGAGGAGGACCTGTCTTTCCCTTCCCCAGTGCACAACATACTAACCCGAAATAAGAGGTAGCGACTAAGATAATGGTTTGCAATGAAATAACTATTCTAAGGGACCTGTATGGTGGTTGCAGTTACCTCTTAGTGATTTTCCCAAACCGCAATATATACCTGTATATATATATATATATATATATATATATATATATATATATATATATAGAGAGCTATTATTCCCCTCCCCCTTTGTTAATTCTTGCTACTTTACCAATTACCAAGTATAACCAATTATATGTTTTGTTTTGACTGATTGCTGTGTTCTTTTACAATACTTAGTCCTTTCTTGTGCATTGAGGATGTGTAATACCCTAATAAGGAGTTCTGTGCTTGTGAGCTCTTGCCCCGTGTTGGCATAATCTCTTGTTCCCCTTTTTGGCCTTGGTTGCAGCTGCTATCTCTCAGCCTCCCACATAACTTTGCCAATATCCTGTAGGCTGACACATTTATGAGTGTCCACTCCCTTTGTACTTCCCCAACCAAGGTCTCTATACAGAAAGTTGTAAACATGTTGCCACATATTGCTGACCATCTCCTTATCTGAGCTAACCCATGAGTGGCCTTGGATGAACTTCCTTTAGCTAAACTGAACAACAGGATGGGACTATGGTGGGAGGACCAATGAGCCCATTCTTTCTCTGTATCTTGTGAGCTAAAGCCACACCCTATATTCTTTATATATAGCAAGTTTAAATCGAATTATTCCAGAGCATCTTGTTGTAGTGTTGGTCATTTTGTGTGAGCCTCCTGCGACATCCTGCTTTCCGCAAGCTTGTGTAACGAGTTCTAATAAATATATCCGTTGCTCCTTTCTCTGAGTCTTCTGAGTCCCAAGTTCTAAGTCCCAATCCGACAAGTGGTGGCAGCGGTGGGATCAGTCTGTGCAGTCCAGGACGCGGTCCCAGGCAAGTGAGTGGTGAGACCAGCTGGCAATTGATCCGGGTCAGGTGAGCTGTGGTTTTCTTTTGTTTTTCCTTTTTAGCCTGGGGGTCAGTCCAAATTGTAACCCACTCTCTTGCTCGGGTGCCGTTTGTTCCGTTCCCTGCTCGAACCTGATCCACGAACCTAAATTTAAATACGGACCGCTTGGGTCCCGGAGCAACTGACTGTTTATGGACTCGTTAGGGTAACGTTACGTAAGGGGAAGTGCCCCACGTTGGGCGCCCGAGGGTAAGGAGTAATAGATCTCTGGGTTGTGAGGGTAAGGATAAGGGCGGTGTCCCGATCCGAGGCCTACCCGGGAGACGTTGGAATTATAAGTAAGGTTAGAAGTATTACACGGGCATAGGACGCCAGGAGAGTACAGTAAGGGTAGGTTAGACGGCTGTGTAGGCGGGCGAGCCTCTCAGGAGAGTAGGTAGACGGCCGTACCTCGCGAGGCGGGCGAACCTCACGGGTACAAGGCTACGAGTCTCTTAAGAGTTAGGTAGACGGCCGTACCTCGCGAGGCGGGCGAACCTCACGGGTACAAGGCTACGTCGGTAAACTAAATTTTCCCAGGATGGGGAACAGGATGGGTAATAAGACTGTAAAGGCAGGTGAACCTCTCAGAAATACCCCAGCATTTTTCATGTTTCGGAGGTATGGCTATGATGCTGCGAGACCAGGGAAGTCATGGGTTGCGCTGACTAAGGATCTAGGTGAACCGTGGCCCGAAGGAGTGTCTTTTGCGCTGGAAAAATTGGACGTGTTGTATGGGGCATTAGAAAAGTTAGAACAGGACACGAAACACTTCCCGCCTGACTATTGGAAAGTCTTTGGTTGGTGGAAGGAAGAAGCGATGAAGCGACACGCAAGGTCGGTACAGGCCAGCTTGGCCGGTGAGGTATCAAAACTCAAGGGTCTGAGGAAACAGGCGAATAAAATGCAGGATGAAGCGATTAAGGAATTAGAGAGGCAGGCCAACGCGTGACTGATGCCGCTCGTTGAAAACCCAGACCCCGCGGTAGGGGAGGTAGTAACCAATCTACCCTCCCCAGCCGCAGACCTAAGCCCTGTCCCGGGGTTTCAGGCACCACCTATCCTTTCTGCGCTCCCGCCACCACCTCCCTGCAACCCCGCTACCATCGCGCCCCAGTTACCCCAGGGGCCGATACCCCACGGCACGAAGGTCGTTACCCCCCAGAACCATCCGAGCCAGGGAAGTCCGTTTGCACAGCAAGGGGCTAACGGGATAGATAACGGGACCGACATCGCAGGGTTCCCGCCACCGATAGGAAAGGATGGGTTATACCCCTCACTGGTAGGCTGTAATGGGAACGAGACCTCACAAACTACCCCATTGGAATGTCAGGAAATAACAGGAAGGAAAACATTGTGCCCCTTACAAGTTATTGGAGTTAATGCTCAAGGTCAGGGGGTTCGAGAAAGGGTACCATGGAAAGAATCCACTTTAACGGTAATGCGGGAAAGGGTTCAACATTTGCTTATCGAGGACCCACGACAGATAGTGCCAACCATGTCGAATTGGGTTTTAGTTGGCGAGTGCGACTATCGAGACATAACTCATATGGGAGTATCCGTGCTCCCACCCAAGGTATGGGATAGGGCTAGACAAAGAGCACAGTGGCCGATGAACGATCCAAGGGCCGCAGGAGCGGGCCAGATAACACCAGCACAATGGGAGGACCTGAAGGTCCAGCTGCTAGATGCCATCGAGCTGGCGCTGTTGCCAGCAGGAGGTCCGGATTGGGGAAAAATTGGGGCCATAAAACAAAAGACAGGAGAATCAATTGGAGATTACCGGGAAAGGTTGGAAAAGGCCATCGCGCGCTGGGGAGGACTGGGTCCGATGCAGCTGGGAGGGCTACCCCAACCATTGGTAAATCAATATCTAATCGAGGGGCTTCGGCCGGCATTAAAGAAACAGGTACAGTCCGTCCTCTTCGGCTGGAAGGGAATGACAACCAACGAGTTATGCGACAAGCTGGAGCAATGCCCGGGCTCCTCCTTAGAGGAGAAGAAGGATATTAAGGAGGAAATATTGCAACTGTTTGTCCAGGAGAAACGGGCTCAATTTAATCAAAATAAAAAAGGGGATCAGAGTCAGAGCCACATACGCGATCAGTGCCAGAAGTGGGGGCCTGTCCGAGGTTATGAGGACCATGGGAGGGGGTGTTTGCCTTTCTATAGGGGCCAATTCCCCAACGGAGAGTGGATCCACCACGAAAGCAATGACTGCGACGGTTGTACTGACCAAGACCTTGGACTAATTAATATGGACGAGATAAAACAACAATGGACAATACCACCCCCTCTTCCTCCTCCTCCTCAAAACCCTCAAACTTGGACCGTACCAGGGCCCCCTCCCCAAATTTGGTACCCACCAAGACCCCTTCTCCAAACCCCTGGACCACCCCCCAATAGTGGGATGCAGAATGGACCAAGGGGGAAATGGGCCCCGCCTCGGGGTCCGCCGCAATGGCATCCAGTAAACCAGTCACAGTGGGGGCCACCAGACCGCCGGCTGGGCGGAAGGGGCGCTGTAGAGGGATGACCTATGCCCTCCGCACCACCGGTTCCGCAGGAACCGTGCTTTTATTGCAAGCAAATGGGACACTGGAGACGTGATTGCCCAAGTGCTCGTAAAGGGTTTCCGCCCCAATACAATAGAGGAGCCTATTGACGGGACGCTGGCGGGTCGCCCAAGGAGTGTCCTCTTTTGACCATGACACCGGCAGAGGAACCGACCTTGACGTTGGACGTGGAGGGACGACAATTAGAATTTCTCGTCGATACGGGCACGACTCGCAGCACAATTAACAAGGGGCAATTGCCATCTTTGCGCCCCACGGCGAGGAACGTTCAAATACTGGGCATTTCGGGCTTACCCCAAGCGCTTCCTATTTCGGAGGAAGTGTGAGTAACATGCGGCCCGCTGGAGGCTAAACATGCTTTCTTGATGACCACTACCGCCCCGACAAATTTGTTGGGATGGGACTTACTGTGCCGATTGGGCTGTCAAATCTCATGTACAGAGGAGGGAGTCTTCGTAGACGTCGCGGAATCTAAACGCGACTTGTTAATGATGGCATTGTCTCGGCCCGGCCCCACCGCGTATTGGTGGCGCTTGGATAAAGGGGCTCTGGCTACTTGGACGCATATCATAGATAATGTGTGTTTGGACAGTCCAGTTCTGCGAGATTGGCTACAACTGCACCAAATTTCGATCATAAACTTAAAGGATAATCCACCCCATTGCACTGCGTATTATGATGCAAAGGGCGAGGACGAGAATTATCGAGAGAAGGTTAAGGAAAAGCTGGGCGAGCGCACGCCTCTACATTTATCACGGATATGGATCGGCCGTGAGGGGATAGGTATCGAGGCAGTCCTAACCTCGAGTCAGCGTGCGTTGACCCAATACCCCGAAGGAGCGGCCGCCCATGTTACCCTTACTACTGCCAAGGGGTGGCCACCGGAAAGTGTAGGTTGGATGGTGGGGCGGTTACGAGAAGTTCCCTTACAAGGTTATCGGTGTAAAAGGGGCCGCTGGACTTTGAAACGGTTCAAAAATGGTGAAGGGTTCTCAATTGACATTAAGACACAACGGAGGGACGGAGTGTTCGAAGAAGCAGAGTTGCCCCCTAAGGGCACCTATGCCATGAGGGCAGTGCTAACGGACCCGGGTGAGTCAGATTACCTCCTAGCGGAGGTGCCAGACAATTTATGGCCTCAGAGCGATGATGAGGTTGGACGGATGCGAGACGCCGAACCTCTAGTGATATCAGTGCAGCCGGGGATGCGCTTGCCAAACGTAAAACAGTATAAGCTACGACCTGAGGCCGACGTAGGCATAGCACCAGTAATTCAATCCCTGGTGGAACAGAAAATTATCGTGGAAACTAACAGCCCGTGTAATACACCAATTTTGCCAGTAAAAAAGCCGACGAAAGACAAATGGAGGTTTGTACAGGATTTAAGGGAGGTGAACAAGGTGATACAGGGCATACACCCACTAGTTCCAAATGGAGAAACCCTTATGATGTCAATCCCGCCGGACGCAACATACTTCACAGTTATCGACCTTTGTTCTGCGTTTTTCTCTGTGCCCATCGCGGCTGAGTAACAATACTTGTTCCCTTTCACCCATAGGGGGCGACAGTATACTTGGACAGTACTACCTCAGGGGTTTTCAGATAGCCCCACTCTGTTTTCCCGGGCGCTGCACCGCGACCTGGCGGATGTGGAATTGACGGGAGGGTCAGTGTTGTTGCAATACGTTGACGATTTGTTGATTTGCTCCCCTTCTAAGGAGGCGTGCGAAATGGATTCCATGGCCCTATTAAAGGCCCTGGCAGCCAAAGGCCACAAAGTAGGCAGACCAAAACTTCAATTTGTGCGAAAAGTTGTAACTTACTTGGGACACGCCATTTCGCACGGAAAACGAGAATTGGATGCTGGACGGGTGACCGCTATCATGGAGTTGCCTTGCCCACGCTCGCAACGGCAAATGCTGCGCTTCCTAGGTATGACGGGATATTGCCGCACTTGGATACTTGATTTTGCGCTGCTGGCTAAACCACTGTACGAGGCGACCAAATCAAATGCCCCGGACGAATTGGTATGGACGGATGAATTGAGGCGGTGTTTCGAAGGGCTGAAAAAGGCGTTGGTCACGGCACCGTCATTAGGACTTCCGGATTATGCGAAACCATTTACCCTTTACACTCACGCCGTGGGAGGTTTCGCCCAGTCAGTTTTGACACAGACCCATGGGGATAAGGAGCGCCCGGTAGCCTACTTTAGTAAAAGGTTAGACCCGGTCGAACGAGGGTTTCCGGTGTGCCTGCAAGCCATGGCAGCAGCCAGGTACGCAGTAGAAAGAACAGCGGACATCGTTATGGGACACCCAGTAACGCTACGGGTACCGCATTGCGTCACTTCGCTGTTGTTACAGCGAAGCACACAGCATTTGTCTAACACTAGATTAATGCAATACGAATCCGCACTGATCACTGCAGCCAACATCACGATCGAACGTTGCACGACACTCAACCCAGCCTCACTGATGCCCACCCCTGAGGAGGGCGAACCCCATGTGTGCGCCGACGTTGTGCAGCTAGTCTCCACGGTGCGATCGGATTTAAAGGACAATCCCCTAGAATACCCCGACTGTACATATTATGTTGATGGATCAGCTAGGCGTGCATGGGACAGGTCCCTGTTGTCTGGGTATGCCGTGTGCTCGGATAGCGAAACGGTAGAAAGCGGCCGTCTTCCACCAACATTTTCCGCACAGCAGGCGGAGCTGTGTGCCTTGACCAGAGCGTGCAGCTTGGCGGAAGGCCTTGCCGTCAACATTTACACTGATTCGGCCTACGCTCACGGCGTAGTCCACGATAAAGGGGCCATCTGGAAGATGAGAGGTTTTCTCACATCTGCCGGTTCAGTGATAAAGAATGACGCGTTGGTAGAAGGGCTCCTCCGAAGCATTTTACTTCCCCGCGCTATCGCGGTAATTAAATGTCGTGGCCACCAAAGGGCGGACACTGACGTTGCCCGGGGCAATGCAAGGGCGGACGAGGCGGCAGGAAAGGCCGCCAACCAACAGATAGATTGCAACATGCCGATGGTGACACGAGCAAAGGCGACATCCGCACAGATTGCTGACATACCGACTGTGGGACCACCTGCCACACCAACTAAGGACGATATCATAAACTTGCAGAACGCTGCACCGACGGCCGAACACGAGGACTGGCTCAAACGAGGGGCGATACGCCTTGGGCCAGGAGAAATATGGACCCTTGACGGGAAACCTATAGCACCCCAGGCCTTACTGCCTTGGCTGGCACGCATGGCCCATCAGAATGGTCATGTGTGCCAGAGGGGGGTGATGGGACAGATAAACTACACTTGGGCAGCGCCAGGACTGTCACGGATTGTATCCGAAGTGTGCCGATCGTGTGTGGTCTGCCAGCAACACAATAGAGGGGCGCCGCCGAAACATGCACATGACGGGGGACGGCCCCCGCCAAGTGGGCCGTTCGCAACTATCGAGTTCGATTTTACAGAATTGGAACCAAGCATGTCGTTTCGCTATGTGTTGGTAATCGTAGATGCGTTCACCAAATGGGTCGAAGCCTACCCATGCGTCAAGTCCGATGCCCCGACAGTAGCGAAGCGCCTCGTGCGGGATTTTATGTGCAGATTTGGCATCCCCCAGATAATTTCGTCAGATCAAGGGGGCCATTTCACGGCGCAGGTGGTTAAGGGCATCCTGAAGGCGTTGGGCGTTAAACAGTCCTTCCATTGCGTTTACCACCCACAGTCATCGGGACTTGTGGAACGAACGAATAAGACTTTAAAGAATAAACTAGCGAAACTTTGCGCAGACACAGGCTTGAGGTGGCCGGAGGCTCTCCCGCTTGCATTAATGAGCATCCGTTCCACCCCGGGTCGCACTATGGGCCTTTCCCCCCACGAAATATTAATGGGACGACCTATGAGCTTGCCCGTTTCAGCACCAACGGACATGTCCACCCTTGCTTTACCGGTGATGGATGACATGCTTTTGAGGTTTTGCATAGGCTTGTCCAATGTGGCACGCAGCATCCATGCTCGAGTACGAGAGGCGCTGCCTGAACCAATAGGCCACGCCATCCACGACTTTCAAGCCGCCGACTGGGTGCTCGTAAAGCACTTCACCCGCAAGGCTGCTTTGGAGCCACGGTGGAAGGGACCATTCCAGGTGCTACTGGTCACACCGACGGCAGTCTGCTGCGAGGGTAAACCTTCGTGGATCCACGCCACCCATTGTAAGTTGTCCATTCCCGCACCACAAGCCACACAAGACACCGCACCTCACACTGCTGCAGACACCACACCTCACACTGCTGAGGACACCGCACCTCACACTGCTGAAGACACCGCACCTCACACTGCTGAAGACAATGCACCGACTAGGACACTACAGTCTCCTAAGGGCGGCGATGACGGTCATGGTGATGGGAATTCTGGGTAGCTGCCTCAAACCCCCTGCCAAAGATAGGCTCTTGAATTTCGAGCTATCGAGAAAGGACCTCCCCAAGTACCCAGGACACGACAACTATTCAGCGTTTCCCCTCTACCCCGTCAAGTATATAACGGCTCGCTGGGGAGACAAAGTAGTGGTGAATTGCTGTAACTTGGAAACACGCTTTAAGTGGTTATCTGTAAGATGGGTGGAAGCTATAGTGGTACACAATAAGACACCACAGGCACGCATGACAAGACCACGCCTAGTCCTGACTAAGGTTAGGAAAGTGGAAAATGGAACATACTCCGGGGACATAAGCAGTCGATATGCCCCAGGATATCGATGGGGCGCGGGCATTGAGAATACTACCCTCTTATTGCATTATACCCCCATTGGCCCGGATACAACAATGATACTTGAATGTGGAATATGGCCCCCTCGCACGATAATCCCAAATGGAACTGCACCCTACTTCCGACCTAGTTGCGCCTCCTACGTCATTAAAACCCCGCCTGCCCAGGAAGTAAGAAGGAAGCCAGAGGAGAACACATACTGGAAGGTCGCACGGCATTTGGCCACAGTACAGAATAGGACACGGTGTTGGATGTGTATGCACCTTCCCCGCACCAGCACAGCAGGAATACCAATGGTAGTGTTACCCCTATCACTCAATGATTTGGGCTCGAAGCCACTAGACACCAAATGTATTAGTACAACCCTGACAAGCCAAGGTCCTGACGGAACCGCGTGTAAACGAGTTTTCCAGTACTCCCCCCCCATCCAGTCCCGACATTTTGAGGAACGTCCGGCGCCGGTTTGGGTCAAGCCGGCGAGGGGGGCCCTCTGCTAGAAGGAAAGGGCCAAATAATGGTAGGCAAATCCGTGTGTAGAGATACCCTCCTCGCGGACCCTAGGGAAGGGAAACACAGGCTGTTAGTGAATGTTACAAGTTCGCCCTTACATAACCTCACACACCTCCAGTTGGCATGGGAAGGGGAAAACGGGACAAACACTATCCCAGATCTTCGCACTTGCATGACCACTCATTTAGTGGCTCCACACGGGACCATGTTTGTATGCGGGAACAAAGCTTACCCGTATTTACCTGATAATTGGGGAGGAATTTGCTATTTAGGATCAGTTTTCCCAGAAATGGAAATGCGACAACACTTGCATAATACCCCTGCACTCATAAGGACACAACGAAGCACCTATTGGCACGACGACGACACCACCACCTTACACGGTGCTGATTGGGAGAAGGCCGTTGGTTTCTTCTTCCCATGGGCTGGGACGGTCATGAGCAGTTACCGCATTGACAAAATTGCGTTAATCTTAGAACAGGTGGCCAACGACACCGCTACAGCACATGACAAAATGTTGGACACGGTTGTCCACCTGCGTACAATGGTTATGCAAAATAGGGTTGCGTTAGATATGCTATTGGCAGAACGAGGAGGGGTATGTGGGATAATTGAGGGTAGATGTTGTACTTTTATTCCTGATCCTTCACAGGGGGTCAGTGCTGCTATTATAAGGTTAAGGGAAAGTGCTCATATACTGACAAAGGATCGAATGGATCGGGAAGCCTCCCACCAGTGGCTTACTGACTGGTTCAAAGGATGGACAGGGACGATAGTAAAGTGGATATTGACCGCCTTGGCAATAGTCCTTGGAATCGTGGTCTGTTGTGTACTAATCAAGGCTTTAGTCCTTGCGTGTGTGAGAAAGTTTACCACAGGATGGACACTGAAGACGACAACAGAAAAGGCCATGGTGTTGATCGATAAGCTGACCGCGGGTCTCGATGACACACCGGCCGTCGACGTGACTGCAGATCGCGGATCCTGGAACGACGACCCGAACGAGGCACTGGGCCGCGACAATGAGATCTCCGCTTCCGAAGATTGTTCTTCCATTGTTGATATTACCGATAATGATTTTGATTATACAGTTGCGGACCTCAGAGCATTTCAGGCTGCCAGGACGCCGATTACTCTGGACCCCAACATGTCGCATGCAGACGCCAACGAGTTCCTAAGGGAGTCCTCTCGTTTTTTCTCGATGTGTAAGGCTATGACTGTTGCTGGCCGCCTACGCTGCAGGCCTACGCCACCTGAGAATAATGTTACTGATGATGATGTGGGCCACTTGCAAGGGTCCCCGACTGATGATTATGTCTCAATGCAGGCTTTGCCTCTGTATGTTTCACGAGCTCACCTTTATGTCTCACAAGCTCACAGTGAGTCAAACGTCACTGACCCAATCCTGGATTTGGACCCGACTGCAAACCCAAGCCTGGATGGTGAGGAACTCAACATTGGAGATACTCTGAGTTCCGAATCTGATTGTTTTGAAGATTCGTCCATGGATGACGGCGGTGGAAGCAGCATCGCCTCGGACGACCTCGACTTTGACCCAAAGGAAATTTCTCTCCCTCCTTTGGACCGTTATGCTTTGTTTTTTGGCCATAGGTTTAAGCCACCTGATACTGATGACATTGTGTCTTCCCCAGATCACCAGCATGTAAGAGACCTCATGAACATGAATATCGATTGAGCGCTGAAGATCTACAAGGATTTCACCTGGGGAAGCTTGGGCGAGCTCCAGTCGGGGGGGGGGGAGTCCTGGCCGCACCTCTGTGTACCAAGGGTGGGTCGGGAGATCCTCCTGGGTGTGGACCCCGGCTGAACCAGAGGTCTTCGTTGTGGATCTGACACGCTATTCGATCTTCATGCCTCTACGGTCTCACATCATACACCCATCCACACCTGACTTACATCATACACCCACATACACCCACATACCCGCGGATCATCCTGCTGAGTGCGATGTGTGGTACTTTGGGTACGGGACATGCTCACCAGGCTGCATTCGCGTGGTATGTTTAGTGAACCTTTTACACTGTCTATTTCACTACTCTCGGAGGATTTTACATGGCATTTGATCACCCGGTCTTTACGGACTTACATTGCATACTCACATACAGACGCGAATCATCCTGCTGGGTGCGATGTGGAGTGCTTTGGGCACTACATGCTCACTGGGCTGCCTTCGCGTGATATGTTGAATGACTTTCCTGATTCGTTTTGTTTCTGCTTTGTTTGAAATAAAGGCCTTTGCTTGGCTCGTAGATAACGTTGTATCTTAGATCCAAAAGGGCGGTATGTGGAGAGCTATTATTCCCCTCCCCCTTTGTTAATTCTTGCTACTTTACCAATTACCAAGTATAACGAATTATATGTTTTGTTTTGACTGATTGCTGTGTTCTTTTACAATACTTAGTCCTTTCTTGTGCATTGAGGATGTGTAATACCCTAATAAGGAGTTCTGTGCTTGTGAGCTCTTGCCCCGTGTTGGCATAATCTCTTGTTCCCCTTTTTGGCCTTGGTTGCAGCTGCTATCTCTCAGCCTCCCACATAACTTTGCCAATATCCTGTAGGCTGACACATTTATGAGTGTCCACTCCCTTTGTACTTCCCCAACCAAGGTCTCTATACAGAAAGTTGTAAACATGTTGCCACATATTGCTGACCATCTCCTTATCTGAGCTAACCCATGAGTGGCCTTGGATGAACTTCCTTTAGCTAAACTGAACAACAGGGTGGGACTATGGTGGGAGGACCAATGAGCCCATTCTTTCTCTGTATCTTGTGAGCTATAGCCACACCCTATATTCTTTATATATAGCAAGTTTAAATCGAATTATTCCAGAGCATCTTGTTGTAGTGTTGGTCATTTTGTGTGAGCCTCCTGCGACATCCTGCTTTCCGCAAGCTTGTGTAACGAGTTCTAATAAATATATCCGTTGCTCCTTTCTCTGAGTCTTCTGAGTCCCAAGTTCTAAGTCCCAATCCGACATATATATATCTATATATATATATATATCTATATATATATATATATATATCTATATATATATATATATATATATATATATATATATATATATATATATATATATATAGATATAGATATATATATATAGTATCTGTAATCTGGTTCTCCAACCTAATGAGCGAACATCATGACGTCATCGCCATGCATGTCCGCATTGCCTGCAAAGCTCCAGAGGAACCATCTAGCAGAGCGTCATTATGGATTATAAATTCAGATACTGTCATATCTAGTATATCTGTCATTCAGATATACTCCTCTGGAGCTTTGCAGGCAATGCGGACATGCATGGCGATGACGTCATGATGTTCGCTCATTAGGTTGGAGAACCAGATTACAGATACCATTATTAGTAACTCCCAACCGCATCCAGGTCGACTCCATATGATGAGTGGATACCAGAGATAACGTTACCATGTGGGAGGCGGTGCTTATCGCTCCCAGCAAGGTGCAGCAGCAGCTGTATGGGACACCTTGCTGGCAGTTCTCCACTGATGATATGAAGGTCGCATAGTGACTGATATATATATATCTGGAGAATAGAACCATGTTCCACACCTTGAGTTCCTGGGATAACAAGATTTAATGATGAACCAATATCACAGCGCTGTGGAGGGTGTAAGAGTCATACCATTCACAATTGAACAGCATGGCCACATACACTCCTAGAAAATTGGCAACCCAGAGTTTCTTTATATACACAAAATTATACAAAAAATCTCCGCTGAAAAATGAGCACGGACAAAGGAAAACTGGCTCGACATCTCCCACCGAGACCCTATCTTCTTTGGCATGAGCAAAGGGAAAGATGCGGGAGAAAGAGCACAAGAGCACCGTGACATTCTCAAAACTTATCTTCCATGCTGGCTTTTGGTCAAGGACAGACAGACGCGTTTTCACGAGGGGGTCTAACAGAGCAAGCAGTTTCACTATCTTTCTACATTCCTTGGCACAGTTGGAAAATATAGCATAGTTAAAAAGCAAGAGGGAACATAGTAAGCTTAATCCTTTTCACAAAGCAACCATTATTAAATGCAAACCACAATTACATAAGGCACAATAAAAGGCATGATCTCGACATATATATTGTTGTGGATATGAAAATTGTTTTTTTTTATTGTTGTAAAAATACCACCCTCCTGCCTCCATTCTGTGTATAAAGGTCAAAGGGCGTCCCTTAGTTAGGTCATATACCATCACGTTAACCAATCATAGATTTCCTCCTTGTTGGTAGTTATTTCCTTATTCTGTGTAGGTTAAGGCTCTGTTCCCACTAGTTGACATTCTCCATTGCACCAAGTGAAATAAGGTAGATCCCCTTTCATTTTCATTCCCAAAGCCTCTATTGCCAACTGCATTCGCCGCCATTGCCCATGTGCTTCAACTCGGAGAAGAAGGGCGTGGCCCGCCCATCGTCATCAAGAGGTGGAGCCAAGAAGCCCCTACGACCAACCAAGAATGTGTGGGTATGGCTCAAGAGGGCGGGGTTATAAAACCCGTGGCATCAGCCCCCAACGAGAGTTGCACCAGAGACGGCAGATGAGTCGAGACGAGCCCTCGGAGAGAGAAGGGAGACGCATCCTGAGGTGAGCCAGAGAAACAGTTTTGGCTCCACCAGCAGTTTTGGCTCCACCAGCAGCTTTGGCTCCACAAGCAGCGTTGACTCCACCAGGCAGCGTGGGCTCCACCAGGCAGCTTCGACCCGTTACCCCATGGGAACCAGGATCGGCGGCATCGGTGACCGTCGAGGTCCAGCCCGACGTCTCGTGCGGGATCAAGCCCGAACCATCTGCCCCAGCTGAACCTTCCCATTCCTCCTTCGAGTCATTCCTGCCTCCATTCCTCAGTCGTGTAAGTGTGATCGTAGTCTGTCTTTTGTCTTGTCCTTGGGTTTCTAAGTAAGACTGTAATAGGTAAGCTAAGTTTCACTGTGTCCTTCTGGTCCGTCCCTCTTTCTGCCTTTATTTTATTATCCTTCCTTCTCCTTGGTTTCTTTTGGTTGTAAATAGTAATAATAAATCATATTCGTATTTCCTACCTCTTGTCTTCTTCTTCTTCACATCCGTCGTCTTTGTCTTTTCCAAATTGAATACCTGTGGCACGATTAGGCCAACGTTCAGAATCGGGTTAGTCTTTGTTAACGGTTCGGGCCGCGGCTGCCATCTGTTCGGCAAATTAACATCTTACCCGCGGTCACTAACGAAGCTGCTCACCGGCCTTTCTGGAGGTCGCGGTGCAGCTTCAGGGACCACGTCGGCCAGTGACAAGCGAGGGGACTAATCCCTCCTCAAAGGGGAACCATAGGCCGACGTTGGGTTCCGTAACAATTGGTGCCAGGAGCGAGATACGGACCTGAAGCGCTTAGCGCGCTCAAATTACGAGTGGGCCGAAATTTTGAGATAAAATTCCAAATTTGAAACTCGTGCCATGGATGGTCAAGGCGGCAGGATGCCGGTGGGGGAATTAGAAGAGGGGTTAGGGGTAACCCAGGACCACAGGGAGGAAATGGAGGAGGAGAACAATGGTGAAGTGGTTGAGGAGGTATCAGGTGCGCAAAATGGCGCCCTCGCGCACGTGGTTGTAGCGGCACCAAATTTAGCCGCGCCCGTGGTCGCAGCAGCTGAGCCCGAGATGCCAATGAATCTGGACCTGTTTATTAAACAGATGATGGCCTTTATGGTAAAAACAGACGATAATTTCAAAGGGATGGAAAACAGATTGGGGGGCCAAATTGAAGCAATAACGAAGGAAATGAGGGCCGATAATGAGGGAATGGTGAGGGACAGAGTCGCATATGAAGTAAGGGAAGCGGAGAGGGACAGAGACCGCAGGTTGGGCGAGCAGGTCCCACGGGTGCACGAGGAGGTAACGCGACTCGAGGAGCACTGGTTGGGCGAAGTGGAGAAAAGCGCGGGTAAAATGACGGGTATAGAGATCGCGACCCGGGGTATGGGGCAGCCGGTGACCGCTGAGGTAGAAGAGGGAATTTTATTAAAGCCAACGGTCGTCGAGGTGAATAAAGAGAAAGCAAAAGTTGAAATTGGAGAGACCGGGGGCTTAGAAAAGCATTCGCGGCAGGGAGAGGTGGATATTGTACAAAGTCTGAATTCGCATCGTGGTGCCGTACTTGCTAATCCTTATAAAGATTTGCAGGTGTTGGTGCAGGGAGGAAGAAGAACCCCGAAGGTGAGACGGGCTGCATGTGGTACCAGGAGATTTTGTAGAAAAGTGTTCAGCGCGAAGAGAATTGTCGCGCGATTGGGGTAAATATGGCACCCGGGCGTTGGTGAAGGGTCCCGTGTGAGTGGAAATGGCGCGCGTGTGAGGAAAAAGTGTGCGTCGGCGAGTGGGTGTGTTATAAAGTGTGGGAGTGAAACCGAGTACAAGCGAGAACGCACGTCGGGGTGTATGGAGTGTGACACGAGGAGTGAGTTGGTGGTGGAGTGGGTGCGAGGATGTACATATGGGTTGAACGGCGAGGGTGTGCGAGAAAGCACACCTGAGTTGGTTGTGGCGTGAGTGCGAGGGAGCACATCGGAGCGCGGTAGTGGGTGGATGCAAGAGTGCCCGCCCATGGTGAGTGGTACGGAGTACGTACTGAGTGAGGAGAGTGCGCAAGACGGTGCGCGGGAGGTGTGTTGTGTAACAGGGAGTGCGTTGGTGGAATGGACGGAGTGTGTGGAATGTACAGACGGCGTTGGAACGCCGGGCTTTGTGAGTGTGAAACGGGTC
This sequence comes from Myxine glutinosa, assembly GCF_964187855.1. NCBI lineage: Eukaryota > Metazoa > Chordata > Myxini > Myxiniformes > Myxinidae > Myxine > Myxine glutinosa. The sequence goes on along the minus strand of NC_136262.1, from coordinate 265,727,552 downwards.
GCGTGGTGTGAGCATGCAAGTGAAGCATCGACGTTGACCGGGTTAGCAGCTAGGGCGACGGATAGCGGGCGCTCGGTGCGCGGAGCGCTTTGTTGGATGCGAAGCCTCGCGCGGATCGATGCTGCGTCGCCCCGTTTCGGAGCGTCGCGCACGATTCGGGTCTGGCCCCGCCCCGCACGGTCGAGTCCGGGCCTTGTCGGGCGAGGCAACCGGTCCGGTTCAAGGGCGAGTAGGAGGAAGTGGAATGGTGCCCCCTGGTGGGGACGGGGTTCCGACCGGGCGAGCCTCGGTCATCGGGCCCGGGACCGCAAGGTACCGCGCCGAGATGGTGCGTGGAATCTCGGCCCGACCAAACCACCTCCCTTGAACCGAAAGCCGGACGGATTCAACCTGCAGGCGACCAAACCACCCGAATTCATTGCTCGGCTTTGCGAAGCCGAGTTTAATGATGTCATGACGCACCGAGGCTAGGATATAGCGGACTGTGATGATGGTGATAGTGTTTTTGGATTCGAAATTTTGGGATAGGGAATTTGTAATTGTAAATTTTTCATTGGTTGAAATTGGATGAGCAAAATTGATAGTGAGAGATGCCCGATGTGGTGGGGTGGCAACTCTGCCATCCCTCACAGCGGGGGCAAAGGAGCACTAGTTTATGGGGTTGGCAGTGAAAACTAGCCCGGGAGGGTTAGGATATAGTGTGTAGGGATCTAGAGAAGATGACCATAGGTAATGTTAAGGTTAGGTAGCAACAATGATACCTGTAGTGGGGACGCAGGTGGATTAGTTGGATGATAATGACGAGGGAGCGCAATAATGTAAGGGGCGACGGGGAAGCGCGAGTTTTAGCAGGGCACCAGGTAGATTAGATGATGCCGTGTGAGTGTTGGAGGTGTATTCAGAAGTGTATTGTGAAAAGTGTATGAGTGAGTGTTGATATCGAGCAAATGAGGAATTGCGGGGCAATGCTCGGGAGAGATGTGAGTGTGACCGTGGGAGAATTTGGGTGCCTGAGGCAATGGTGTTTGAGGATTGAAAGTGTATTGAGCGTGGAAGTGTATGGAGCAGTGGGTGAGGAACGATTGAGATTGCACAGGTGTGCAACTGAACAGGTGTATGGAGCAGCGTATGAGTGAGTGATGGTGATGTGTGTTGTGTTGACCAAATGGTCCAGGGAGGAAGGAGGGTGCAGGTGGCACCAGGTGAGATTGCACAGGTGTGCAACTGCAGGTGTATGGAGAATGGTTGTATGGAATACATGGAGTGTGGAATATATGGAGTATGGAATGGATGGTCGTGGAGTGAGTATTGTGGAAACTGTGGAGTTGAGTGGATGGTGCAAAGGTGTGGATGGGGGAAAGGAGGATGGACCCCATCACGAATACCCGGGGAGGGTAGTGTAAGAGTTAGGTAGAGGGTATAGGTAAATTGTGGTTGGATATTGGCATCTGTGGTGCGTGTGGAAGAATGGTGCTTGGATGGGTGCATTAGTGTTGTGGAAATGGCTGGGCGTGTAGCCTGTTAGTATGTGTAGTTGATTGGGCACTCCACCACTGTGAGGATGTCGGCTAGGTGAGGCCGCAGGTGGGCTCTGGGAGCCGTTAGAGTTGTGGATGGGGCCCGAGGATCCGGAGGACGGACCCGGGTAGCCCAGTGCCAGAGGGCACCGAGTGGGGAGAGCGCCAGAGGGCCTTCCCCAGTAGATAGGTTAGGGTGAGGAGCTAGGTAAGCTCGGGTGGCAACTACAGTGGTGGAGGTGTGCAGGTGGGTAGACCTGCTGGGAGAGCTACACGTCTCAGCCCAGAAATTGTGCAAGGGCACCGGGAGATGAATCGGGGGAGTGAGACCCCAAATTGAGAAGCACCACAGTTTGGTCAATGGGAATAGGTTTTTAGAACCCATAGTGTAAGTTGGCCAATGGATTGGCAGGGAAAGACCCCGGGTAGTGTAAAGTGTGTTAATGTCATTTAGAAGATAGTTAGGTTTGAAATCTCCTTGCACCATCTATATCCACTCACCTGAGGTAACGATGGTACTCCACACCATGCCATGGTTGTTTTTATTATTTTTGGTGCAAATGTTTTGGATTGTGAGACGCATCATGACGTGGGTGTGACATTGTGCTGTAGTTCCATCTCTCCCTCCTTATGAGGATTGATGATGAGTTGGTGATGGCAAATTTTGGTTGGAGGGATTGTGAAGACGAATTTGGTGCAGGGGAAATGTGGGGAAGACGAGACAGTAGTGACGAATTTGTAATGTGTAGATTTTGTACATATGGGGTAAGGGCAAGGGTAGAGTAGGTAACAGTGGGGGTGACGTATGGTAGGGACGAGCTTTTCTCCACTCCGTCTCCATACGCACCTCGCCTTGCATTGCCTTTATTGATGTGTACCCTTGTGACCTTACCCCTCGCTCACCTGTCTTTACCCCCCACCCCCCCTTGTCTCCCACACGAGGACTGTGCGCCACTGGGCACCGAGGGGAGCGTGCGGCAGTCCGCCAATGTGCGCCCGAAACTCTCGCAACCACAGCTGTCTGCATCGATGCACCACGTATGGACCACGTATGGACCACATGTCTGTGGCTGAGCACCACTTGTGGACCCCATGGGTTGGGGCATGGCCCCTCTGCTGGAACCGGCCATGAAGGCAAAAGATCTTGCTGGCGGACCTGGGTCACAGGGCACCTATGCCCCACAGGTGAACCACCCCTAGTCGGCCCTGTGGGCCATAAATAAAGAACAATGGACATGTTTTGTGCAAGTTTTATATCCAAATAGGCCGCCAGCAAAGAAGATGACAACATCAGGAAGAGAGCCTTAGCCAGCAGAGGGAGCCGAAGAGCAAGACCGGCACCAGGGGTTTGTTTAGTTATTTTTATTGAACTATGATGACTGTGCACCGATTGGTGCTTGCTGGTGTTTTGGTGCATTGTGGGTGCTTTCTGGTGCGTCGATGCAGAGCAGACTGTCTCCCCCCCCCCCCCCCAAAAGAACAATCAGAGGTCCTGGGTTAGTTTTGTAAATAAAATAGAGTAACTGTAAATAATACTCCCCCATCGTAAATGTATAGTTTGAAGACAATCCCGCAATTTGGTTAGCTGTGGGCGTGAGTCTGTTAGGTAGGGTGCAATGGAGCAGCGGGACATATTTATTTATGTTTTAAAACGGTCACACTCAGGGTCAGGTTAAATGTAGAGGGAACTACACCTACTGCCACACTAAAAGTAAAGGTAATAGGCCCGGGACGTGCCTAAGAGGAGGAGGGTGCAGTGTTGTGGATATGAGAATTGTGTTTTTTTATTGTTGTAAAAATACCACCCTCCTGCCTCCATTCTGTGTATAAAGGTCAAAGGGCGTCCCTTAGTTAGGTCATATACCATCACGTTAACCAATCATAGATTTCCTCCTTGTTGGTAGTTATTTCCTTATTCTGTGTAGGTTAAGGCTCTGTTCTCACTAGTTGACATTCTCCATTGCACCAAGTGAAATAAGGTAGATCCCCTTTCATTTTCATTCCCAAAGCCTCTATTGCCAACTGCATTCGCCGCCATTGCCCATGTGCTCCAACTCGGAGAAGAAGGGTGTGGCCCGCCCATCGTCATCAAGCGGTGGAGCCAAGAAGCCCCTACGACCAACCAAGTATGAGTGGGTATGGCTCAAGAGGGCGGGGTTATAAAACCCGTGGCATCAGCCCCCAATGAGAGTTGCGCCAGAGACGGCAGATGAGTCGAGACGAGCCCTCAGAGAGAGAAGGGAGACGCGTCCTGAGGTGAGCCAGAGAAGCAGTTTTGGCTCCACCAGCAGTTTTGGCTCCACCAGCAGTTTTGGCTCCACCAGCAGCTTTGGCTCCACAAGCAGCATTGACTCCACCAGGCAGCGTGGGCTCCACCAGGCAGCTTCGACCCGTTACCCCGCGGGAACCAGGATCGGCGGCATCGGTGACCGTCGAGGTCCAGCCCGACGTCCCGTGCGGGATCAAGACCGAACCATCTGCTCCAGCTGAACCTTCCCATTCATCCTTCCAGTCATTCCTGCCTCCATTCCCCAGTCGTGTAAGTGTGATCGTAGTCTGTCTTTTGTCTTGTCCTTGGGTTTCTAAGTAAGACTGTAATAGGTAAGCTAAGTTTCACTGTGTCCTTCTGGTCCGTCCCTCTTTCTGCCTTTATTTTATTATCCTTCCTACTCCTTGGTTTCTTTTGGTTGTAAATAGTAATAATAAATCATATTCGTATTTCCTACCTCTTGTCTTCTTCTTCTTCACATCCGTCGTCTTTGTCTTTTCCAAATTGAATACCTGTGGCACGATTAGGCCAACGTTCAGAATCGGGTTAGTCTTTGTTAACGGTTCGGGCCGCGGCTGCCATCTGTTCGGCAAATTAACATCTTACCCGCGGTCACGAACGAAGCTGCTCACCGGCCTTTCTGGAGGTCGCGGTGCAGCTTCAGGGACCACGTCGGTCAGTGACAAGCGAGGGGACTAATCCCTCCTCAAAGGGGAACCATAGGCCGACGTTGGGTTCCGTAACAATTGGTGCCAGGAGCGAGATACGGACCTGAAGCGCTTAGCGCGCTCAAATTACGAGTGGGCCGAAATTTTGAGATAAAATTCCAAATTTGAAACTCGTGCCATGGATGGTCAAGGCGGCAGGATGCCGGTGGGGGAATTAGAAGAGGGGTTAGGGGTAACCCAGGACCACAGGGAGGAAATGGAGGAGGAGAACAATGGTGAAGTGGTTGAGGAGGTATCAGGTGCGCAAAATGGCGCCCTCGCGCACGTGGTTGTAGCGGCACCAAATTTAGCCGCGCCCGTGGTCGCAGCAGCTGAGCCCGAGATGCCAATGAATCTGGACCTGTTTATGAAACAGATGATGGCCTTTATGGTAAAAACAGACGATAATTTCAAAGGGATGGAAAACAGATTGGGGGGCCAAATTGAAGCAATAACGAAGGAAATGAGGGCCGATAATGAGGGAATGGTGAGGGACAGAGTCGCATATGAAGTAAGGGAAGCGGAGAGGGACAGAGACCGCAGGTTGGGCGAGCAGGTCCCACGGGTGCACGAGGAGGTAACGCGACTCGAGGAGTACTGGTTGGGCGAAGTGGAGAAAAGCGCGGGTAAAATGACGGGTATAGAGATCGCGACCCGGGGTATGGGGCAGCCGGCGACCGCTGAGGTAGAAGAGGGAATTTTATTAAAGCCAACGGTCGTTGAGCTGAATAAAGAGAAAGCAAAAGTTGAAATTGGAGAGACCGGGGGCTTAGAAAAGCATTCGCGGCAGGGAGAGGTGGATATTGTACAAAGTCTGAATTCGCATCGTGGTGCCGTACTTGCTAATCCTTATAAAGATTTGCAGGTGTTGGTGCAGGGAGGAAGAAGAACCCCGAAGGTGAGACGGGCTGCATGTGGTACCAGGAGATTTTGTAGAAAAGTGTTCAGCGTGAAGAGAATTGTCGCGCGATTGGGGTAAATATGGCACCCAGGCGTTGGTGAAGGGTCCCGTGTGAGTGGAAATGGCGCGCGTGTGAGGAAAAAGTGTGCGTCGGCGAGTGGGTGTGTTATAAAGTGTGGGAGTGAAACCGAGTACGAGCGAGAACGCACGTCGGGGTGTATGGAGTGTGACACGAGGAGTGAGTTGGTGGTGGAGCGGGTGCGAGGATGCACGTATGGGTTGAACGGCGAGGGTGTGCGAGAAAGCACACCTGAGTTGGTTGTGGCGCGAGTGCGAGGGAGCACATCGGAGCGCGGTAGTGGGTGGATGCAAGAGTGCCCGCCCATGGTGAGTGGTACGGAGTACGTACTGAGTGAGGAGAGTGCGCAAGACGGTGCGCGGGAGGTGTGTTGTGTAACAGGGAGTGCGTTGGTGGAATGGACGGAGTGTGTGGAATGTACGGACGGCGTTGGAACGCCGGGCTTTGTGAGTGTGAAACGGGTCGCGTGGTGTGAGCATGCAAGTGAAGCATCGATGTTGACCGGGTTAGCAGCTAGGGCGACGGATAGCGGGCGCTCGGTGCGCGGAGCGCTTTGTTGGATGTGAAGCCTCGCGCGGATCGATGCTGCGTCGCCCCGTTTCGGAGCGTCGTGCACGATTCGGGTCTGGCCCCGCCCCGCACGGTCGAGTCCGGGCGTTGTCGGGCGAGGCAACCGGTCCGGTTCAAGGGCGAGTAGGAGGAAGTGGAATGGTGCCCCCTGGTGGGGACGGGGTTCCGACCGGGCGAGCCTCGGTCATCGGGCCCGGGACCGCAAGGTACCGTGCCGAGATGGTGCGTGGAATCTCGGCCCGACCAAACCACCTCCCTTGAACCGAAAGCCGGACGGATTCAACCTGCAGGCGACCAAACCACCCGAATTCATTGCTCGGCTTTGCGAAGCCGAGTTTAATGATGTCATGACGCACCGAGGCTAGGATATAGCGGACTGTGATGATGGTGATAGTGTTTTTGGATTCGAAATTTTGGGATAGGGAATTTGTAATTGTAAATTTTTCATTGGTTGAAATTGGATGAGCAAAATTGATAGTGAGAGATGCCCGATGTGGTGGGGTGGCAACTCTGCCATCCCTCACAGCGGGGGCAAAGGAGCACTAGTTTATGGGGTTGGCAGTGAAAACTAGCCCGGGAGGGTTAGGATATAGTGTGTAGGGATCTAGAGAAGATGACCATAGGTAATGTTAAGGTTAGGTAGCAACAATGATACCTGTAGTGGGGACGCAGGTGGATTAGTTGGATGATAATGACGAGGGAGCGCAATAATGTAAGGGGCGACGGGGAAGCGCGAGTTTTAGCAGGGCACCAGGTAGATTAGATGATGCCGTGTGAGTGTTGGAGGTGTATTCAGAAGTGTATTGTGAAAAGTGTATGAGTGAGTGTTGATATCGAGCAAATGAGGAATTGCGGGGCAATGCTCGGGAGAGATGTGAGTGTGACCGTGGGAGAATTTGGGTGCCTGAGGCAATGGTGTTTGAGGATTGAAAGTGTATTGAGCGTGGAAGTGTATGGAGCAGTGGGTGAGGAACGATTGAGATTGCACAGGTGTGCAACTGAACAGGTGTATGGAGCAGCGTATGATTGAGTGATGGTGATGTGTGTTGTGTTGACCAAATGGTCCAGGGAGGAAGGAGGGTGCAGGTGGCACCAGGTGAGATTGCACAGGTGTGCAACTGCAGGTGTATGGAGAATGGTTGTATGGAATACATGGAGTGTGGAATATATGGAGTATGGAATGGATGGTCGTGGAGTGAGTATTGTGGAAACTGTGGAGTTGAGTGGATGGTGCAAAGGTGTGGATGGGGGAAAGGAGGATGGACCCCATCACGAATACCCGGGGAGGGTAGTGTAAGAGTTAGGTAGAGGGTATAGGTAAATTGTGGTTGGATATTGGCATCTGTGGTGCGTGTGGAAGAATGGTGCTTGGATGGGTGCATTAGTGTTGTGGAAATGGCTGGGCGTGTAGCCTGTTAGTATGTGTAGTTGATTGGGCACTCCACCACTGTGAGGATGTCGGCTAGGTGAGGCCGCAGGTGGGCTCTGGGAGCCGTTAGAGTTGTGGATGGGGCCCGAGGATCCGGAGGACGGACCCGGGTAGCCCAGTGCCAGAGGGCACCGAGTGGGGAGAGCGCCAGAGGGCCTTCCCCAGTAGATAGGTTAGGGTGAGGAGCTAGGTAAGCTCGGGTGGCAACTACAGTGGTGGAGGTGTGCAGGTGGGTAGACCTGCTGGGAGAGCTACACGTCTCAGCCCAGAAATTGTGCAAGGGCACCGGGAGATGAATCGGGGGAGTGAGACCCCAAATTGAGAAGCACCACAGTTTGGTCAATGGGAATAGGTTTTTAGAACCCATAGTGTAAGTTGGCCAATGGATTGGCAGGGAAAGACCCCGGGTAGTGTAAAGTGTGTTAATGTCATTTAGAAGATAGTTAGGTTTGAAATCTCCTTGCACCATCTATATCCACTCACCTGAGGTAACGATGGTACTCCACACCATGCCATGGTTGTTTTTATTATTTTTGGTGCAAATGTTTTGGATTGTGAGACGCATCATGACGTGGGTGTGACATTGTGCTGTAGTTCCATCTCTCCCTCCTTATGAGGATTGATGATGAGTTGGTGATGGCAAATTTTGGTTGGAGGGATTGTGAAGACGAATTTGGTGCAGGGGAAATGTGGGGAAGACGAGACAGTAGTGACGAATTTGTAATGTGTAGATTTTGTACATATGGGGTAAGGGCAAGGGTAGAGTAGGTAACAGTGGGGGTGACGTACGGTAGGGCCGAGCTTTTCTCCACTCCGTCTCCATACGCACCTCGCCTTGCATTGCCTTTATTGATGTGTACCCTTGTGACCTTACCCCTCGCTCACCTGTCTTTACCCCCCACCCCCCCTTGTCTCCCACACGAGGACTGTGCGCCACTGGGCACCGAGGGGAGCGTGCGGCAGTCCGCCAATGTGCGCCCGAAACTCTCGCAACCACAGCTGTCTGCATCGATGCACCACGTATGGACCACGTATGGACCACATGTCTGTGGCTGAGCACCACTTGTGGACCCCATGGGTTGGGGCATGGCCCCTCTGCTGGAACCGGCCATGAAGGCAAAAGATCTTGCTGGCGGACCTGGGTCACAAGGCACCTATGCCCCACAGGTGAACCACCCCTAGTCGGCCCTGTGGGCCATAAATAAAGAACAATGGACACGTTTTGTGCAAGTTTTATGTCCAAATAGTCCACCAGCAAAGAAGATGACAACATCAGGAAGAGAGCCTTAGCCAGCAGAGGAAGCCGAAGAGCAAGACCGGCACCAGGGGTTTGTTTAGTTATTTTTATTGAACTATGATGACTGTGCACCGATTGGTGCTTGCTGGTGTTTTGGTGCATTGTGGGTGCTTTCTGGTGCGTCGATGCAGAGCAGACTGTCTCCCCCCCCCCCCCAAAAGAACAATCACAGGTCCTGGGTTAGTTTTGTAAATAAAATAGAGTGACTGTAAATAATACTCCCCCATCGTAAATGTATAGTTTGAAGACAATCCCGCAATTTGGTTAGCTGTGGGCGTGAGTCTGTTAGGTAGGGTGCAATGGAGCAGCGGGACATATTTCTTTATGTTTTAAAACTGTCACACTCAGGGTCAGGTTAAATGTAGAGGGAACTACACCTACTGCCACACTAAAAGTAAAGGTAATAGGCCCGGGACGTGCCTAAGAGGAGGAGGGTGCAGTGTTGTGGATATGAGAATTGTGTTTTTTTATTGTTGTAAAAATACCACCCTCCTGCCTCCATTCTGTGTATAAAGGTCAAAGGGCGTCCCTTAGTTAGGTCATATACCATCATGTTAACCAATCATAGATTTCCTCCTTGTTGGTAGTTATTTCCTTATTCTGTGTAGGTTAAGGCTCTGTTCCCACTAGTTGACATTCTCCATTGCACCAAGTGAAATAAGGTAGATCCCCTTTCATTTTCATTCCCAAAGCCTCTATTGCCAACTGCATTCGCCGCCATTGCCCATGTGCTCCAACTCGGAGAAGAAGGGTGTGGCCCGCCCATCGTCATCAAGCGGTGGAGCCAAGAAGCCCCTACGACCAACCAAGTATGAGTGGGTATGGCTCAAGAGGGCGGGGTTATAAAACCCGTGGCATCAGCCCCCAATGAGAGTTGCGCCAGAGACGGCAGATGAGTCGAGATGAGCCCTCGGAGAGAGAAGGGAGACGCGTCCTGAGGTGAGCCAGAGAAGCAGTTTTGGCTCCACCAGCAGTTTTGGCTCCACCAGCAGTTTTGGCTCCACCAGCAGCTTTGGCTCCACAAGCAGCATTGACTCCACCAGGCAGCATGGGCTCCACCAGGCAGCTTCGACCCATTACCCCACGGGAACCAGGATCGGCGGCATCGGTGACCGTCGAGGTCCAGCCCGACGTCCTGTGCGGGATCAAGACCGAACCATCTGCCCCAGCTGAACCTTCCCATTCATCCTTCCAGTCATTCCTGCCTCCATTCCCCAGTCGTGTAAGTGTGATCGTAGTCTGTCTTTTGTCTTGTCCTTGGGTTTCTAAGTAAGACTGTAATAGGTAAGCTAAGTTTCACTGTGTCCTTCTGGTCCGTCCCTCTTTCTGCCTTTATTTTATTATCCTTCCTTCTCCTTGGTTTCTTTTGGTTGTAAATAGTAATAATAAATCATATTCGTATTTCCTACCTCTTGTCTTCTTCTTCTTCACATCCGTCGTCTTTGTCTTTTCCAAATTGAATACCTGTGGCACGATTTGGCCAACATTCAGAATCGGGTTAGTCTTTGTTAACGGTTCGGGCCGCGGCTGCCATCCGCTCGGCAAATTAACATCTTATCCGCGGTCACGAACGAAGCTGCTCACCGGCCTTTCCGGAGGTCGCGGTGCAGCTTCTGGGACCACGTCGGTCAGTGACAAGCGAGGGGACTAATACCCCCTCAAAGGGGAACCATAGGCCGACGTTGGGTTCCGTAACAATATATATAAAACACAGTTTGTGTGTGTGTGTGTGTGTGTGTAATGTTACCGATAGACTCCTAAACGGAGAGGCTCACGTGCTTGATATTTGGCATAGACATGGCCATTGAGCCTGGGAAGAACATGGCCTACCTAAAAATATTTGACGAGATCCATATTTTTTATTCATATTTACCTCAGCGCATTTCAGCGAGGAACATTATACACGGAATCTCAGCCGGTGGCAGAGCAGCGCGCTGATTCGCTCAGAGCGATCACCTGATGTTCCAACCTTGCCGCCATAATCTCACAGTTATGCGTTCGCACGTAATTCAGTTTTTTCACATTTCAGCGAGGAACATTGCCATTCACACCACATAGGTTTTTTTTCTTTCATCTTTAGATCCATATTTTTAGCCATAATGTAGCGAACATAGCATAACGTAGCGTAGCTAACGTAGTGTTAGCATAACGTAGCATAGCGTAGCGATCCTCGCTCAGGATCTTCGTCAGGTTCGCGAGCGAGTTAGCCAAAACGTAAAAGTGAAAATATATCGAATTTTTTATTCATATTTACCTCAGCGCATTTCAGCGATGAACATTATACACGGAATCTCAGCCGGTGGCGGAGCAGCGCGCTGATTCGCTCAGAGCAATCACGTGATGTTCCAACCTTGCCGCCATAATCTCACAGTTATGCGTTCGCACGTAATTCCGTTTTTTCACATTTCAGCGAGGAACATTGCCATTCACACCACATAGGTTTTTTTTTCTTTCATCTTTAGATCCATAATTTTTGCCATAACGGAGCGCATTATGGCTCGCTCGAGCTCGAGTTAGCCAATCACCTGGGGGCATGAGGCCATGTTGGCCACGCCCACGACACGACGCAGAGTTGCAATCTTGCGTTTTCGTCGTTTGTTTGATTGCAGAAGTTGCAATCTTCATTACCACGTGTAAACGTAAAAGTGAAAAAAATTGAATTTGTCTATGAGTGAATGACTGGAAGACTGACTGTGATAAAGGCAATGGCACCGAAGAAAAGAAATTTGTCGCGTTCAACCTCCCGAGCAAGGAAAATCGCTGATCGGAGACTCCATGAAACCGATGAAGGTACTTTTCACCATCGACAAGCCAATCAAGAACGTGTCTCTAGATTCAGACAGCGAGAGACAGAAGATGAGACAGAGGCACGTCTAAACGCCAATCAACAACGTCTGGCGAGGGACAGACAGCGAGAGACAGAAGATGAGACACAGGCACATCTGAACGCTAATCAACAACGTGTGGCGAGGGCCAGACAGCGAGAGACAGAAGATGAGACAGAGGCACGTCTAAACGCCAATCAACAAAGTGTAGCGAGGGCCAGACAGCAGGAGACAGAAGAAGAGCACCAAAAACGACTCAACAACTGGCAACCATCATGCAGACGGCAGCCGGCCATTGCATGGGAGAAGGCTGCATTCAGTTACAATCAGAACACTGACTACTCCTCAAACATTGATATTGGCTCCATGTCGTTCACCTGTCAGTTTTGCCATGGCTTGAAATGGAAGGGAGAAACACCAGGAATGTGTTGCAGGGGAGGCAATGTCCTTTTGCCTTCTCTCCAATCTCCACCGGAACCTTTGAAAGAACTACTTCAATCAACTACCCCTTCCTTTCCCCCCTACCCCTTCCCTTCCCCAGCCCTCTCCCCCTCCCCCTCTTCCCTCCCCCTCCCCCAACCCCTCCCACTACTCTCCCCCTCCCCCTACCCTCCCCTCTCCCCTTCCCCCTCCCTTCCCCCTCCTTTCCCCCTCCACCCTACACTCTCCCCTTCCCCCTCCCCTCCCCCTCCCCCTCCCTTCCCCCTCCCCCTCCCTTCCCCCCTCCCCCTCCCTTCTCCCCCTACCCTCCCCCTCCCCCTACCCTCCCCTCTCCCCTCTCCCCCTACCCTCCCCCTCCCCTACCCTCCCCCTCCCCTTCCCCCTCCCGTCCCCCTGCCTTCCCCCCATTCCCCCCTCCCCCTCCCACTACCCTCTCCCTCCCCCTCCCCCTCCCCCTCCCACTCCCCTCTCCCCCTTCCCTCCCCCTCCCCCTCTCCCCTCCCCCTCTCCCCTCCCCTCCCCCTCCCCCTACCGCTCCCCCTCCCCCTCCCACTACCCTCCCCCTCCCCCTCCCCCTCCCCTACCCTCCCCTCTCCCCTTCCCCTCCCCCTTCCCCCTCCCCCTGCCCCTCCCCCCTCTCCTCCCCTCCCCCCTCTCCTCTCCTCCCCCTCCCCTCCCCCTCCTTCTCCCCCCTCTTCTCCCCTTCCCCCCCTCTCCTCCCCTCCCCCCCGTTCTCCTCCCCTCCCCTTCCCCCTCCCCCTCCCCTCCCCCGTCCGGCAATGCCGGGTACTTCTGCTAGTATATATATTGTTACGGACGTGGTTTAGATGTTATTATGGGCCGAGCGGATGGTCCACCGCGACCGTTACAGGATCCCCCCGATTGGCCCGACTCCCCCAACGTTGACCAGATCGCACCACAGATATCCAATCGGGAAACCTCTAAAGCGACCGAAAGAGAAGGAAGAGAGAAGAAGACAGAGTACGGAGGAATAACAGGATTTATTATACACACAAGCAAAAAGAAGGAGCGATCAAAGTTATTTACAAGCAATGGATGGAAGAAGCAGTCACACAGTGAATCGTTAGCTTATACTAGTCAATTTACTTAACCCCAGGACAACGATTAGGACAGACGACGTTCACACTTACACGGGGGATATTGCAGGCAGGTATGGCTTGAGGATGGATGGTTGTTTTGGGAGGCAATGGAGGGTCCAGCGTCGATTGCTGCCTGGCGCGTCCTTTTCGTGGCCTGCGGCCCCTTAGCTGCCCCCTTAGCTGCAGCGCAGCTGGTCACACGATGGCTCGCACACACCTGCTCATTCAGGCGTCTTCCTTCTCCCCAGCAACAACGAGCGACAGCAAGCAAGAGGACGGAGTCAGAGCAAGAGGACGGGGTCAGAGCTGGAGCGTGGAGTGCGTCCCGCGGCGGCTTATATTGGTCTCCTCACCGAACCTTCGCCCACTTTCTCGGGGGTTCCCGCTCCGCCCTCTCTTAGCCAAACCCCTTGTTCTGGGTTGGATGAGCGGGGCCGACTTACTCCTCCCCCTATGACGAGGGGGGCGACCCGTCTTCTCTAGCCACTCCCCTTGTTCGTAATGGCCGCAAATGGTGAAAAGCGGTCAGCAGCTGCAGGTAATGCGCCGTCACGTTGCACAGCAGTTCAGTACTGCAATAAACGGTTGCTGTGAAAGCTCAAGTGGGGGAATCCCTGGCACTTGAGCTGCCATGGATCATCGGAGGGGCCTACGCTTTATTTCGTTTGATGCAATGCAGAGTCAATCTAGTGGGAAACACATATTTAGCCTACATAGAATAAGGAAATAAACTATTTAAAAAGATATATCGTGGCCTGTGTGTAAGTTTCATGGAATTAACTAGGAGGAAGGCTGCGACCATTATTTACATTACGAGGGTGTTACACACAACAAAACCATACTTTTCACATTCGTTACACTTTCTCCAAACCGTTACACTTCTCAAATTCGTTACACTGCACCCTCCTTTCTTCAGGCCCGTCTCGGGCCTACAAAACTTTAACTTAGTGTGACACGTAGGTGTAATTCCCTCTACAATTAACCTGACCCTGAGTGTGACAATCTTAAAACACAAATAAGTATGTCCCCCTATTGCATTGCACCCTGTCTAACAGACTCAAGCCCACAGCTAACCGAATTACGGAATTGTTCTCAAACTATACATTTACGGTGGGGAGCATTATTTACAGTGACGTTATTTCTTATTTACAATGCAACCCAGGACCTGTTTTTTCTTTTTCTTTTTAGGGAACAAGAAAAAGAAATTCCTGTTGGGAGGGAGGAGACAGCATGCATTGCATCGATGCACCAGTACCAATACCACCAAAGCACCCAAAAGCACCAAAAGCACCACAAAGCACCACTCGGTGCACAGTCACCACGGTTCATAATAAACACAACAAAACAACTGGTGGTGGTCTTCTCTTTCTCTGCTGGGCCGATGTTCTTCCCGACGTCTTCTGGCTTCATGCGGCCTACTTGGAAATAATAAAAAGCACAACTTGTGTTCATTTTTATTTAGGGCCGCAGGGGCCAACTAAGGGTGGTCCACCTGTTTGGCATAGGTGCCGCCTTACCGAGGTCCGCAAGCAAGATTCCCTGGCCACTGTGGCCGGTCTCCAACAGAGGTGCCCTGCCCCAGAACCTGGGGTCCATCCAGTGGTACTTGGCCGCAGAACAGCGGTCCATAAAGTGGTACATCAACGCAATGCATGCTGGTTCTGGGAATCTCGTGCGCACAATGGCCACCTCACGCACGCTCCCCTCGGCGCCCAATGGCGCACAGGTCCTCAAGTGGGAGACAAAAGGGGGGAAGACAAATGAGCGAGGGGTAAGGTCACAAGGGTACACGTCAATAAAGGCAATGCAGGGTGAAGTGCGTACGGAGAGCGAAGTGAGAAAAACTCGTCCCTACCGTACGTCACCCCCCCTGTCACCTACACTACCCTTGCCCTTACCCCATATTTACAAGAATTTACACCTTTACAAATTCGTCACTACGTCTTGTCTTCCCCATCTTTCCCTTCTACACCAAATTCGTCTCCAATCCCTCTACTTCAAAATTTGCCATCACCAATTCATCATCAATCCTCATAAGGAGGGAGAGATGGAATTACGCACAATGTCACACCCACGTCATGATGCGTCTCACAATCCAAAACATTTGCATTAATGAAAAATAATAAAACATGGCATGGTGTGGAGTTACCTCATCTCAGGTGAGTGGATTCAGATGGTGCGAGGAGACTCCAATCCTAACTATCCTCTAAATGACCTTAACACTCTTTACACTACCCGGGGTCTTTCCCTGCCAATCCATTGGCCACTTACACTATGGGTTATAACAACCAATTCCCATTGACCAAACTGTGGTGCTTCTCAATTTGGGGTCTCACTCCCCCGATTCATCTCCCGGTGCCCTTGCACAATTTCTGGGCTGTGACGTGTAGCTCTCCCAGCAAGTCTACCCACCTGCACACCTCCACCACTGCAGTTGCCACCCGAGCTTACCTGCTCCTTACCTAACCTATCTAATTTGGGAAGGCCCCTCCTGGCTCTGTCACCCCACTCGGTGCCCTCTGGCACTGGGCTACCCGGGTCCGTCCTCCGGATCCTCGGGCCCCATCCACAACTACCGGCTCCCAGAGCCCACCTGCGGCCTCACCTGGCCGACATCCTCACAGTGGTGGAGTGCCCAAACCAACTACACACACTAACAGGCTACACGCCCAGCCATTTCCACAACACTAATGCACCCATCCAAACATCATTCTTCCACTCGCACCACAGATGCCAATATCCAACCACAATTTACCTGTACCCTCTACCTAACACTTACACTACCCGCCCCGGGTATTCGTGATGGGGGTCCATCCTTGCCCCATTCACACCTTCGCACCATCCACTCCACTCCACAATTTCCACCATACTCACTCCACGACCATCCATCCCAATACGCCATATATCCCATACCATTTATTCCACACAACCATTCTCCATACCTGTTGTTGCACACCTGTGCACTCACACCTGGTGCCACCTGCACCCTCCTCTCTTCCTGGACCATTTGGTCAACACAACACGCAATCACCACTACTCCCTCATACACTGCTCCATACACCTGTTCAGTTGCACACCTGTTCAATCCTCAAACACACGGCATCATCTCATCTAACTGCTCCCCTCTGAAACTTGCGCTTCCCAGTCACCGCTTTAAACTATTGCGCTCCCACGTCATTATCATCCACACTACTCTACCTGCGTCCCCACTACAGGTGTCATTGTCACTAACTAATCTTAACGTTACCTAATGTCATCTTCTAGGTCCCTACACACAATATCCTAACCCACCCGGGCTAGTTTTCACTGCCATACACCCCATAAGCTAGTGCTCCTTTGCCCCCCTCCGGGAGGGATGGCAGAGTTGCTATCCCATCACGTGGGGCATCCCTTACTACTATTCCCCCAGTCCTCTGACGCTACGAGTCCCCGTCGCAAGAGGTACTGGGTCCTGCCTCGGCCTCTAGAGCCGAGGCGATCCATGAGGGCGCCTGCTCGCCGGCATAAGGTCTTATCCGGTCGGCATGGACGATCCGAGGGAGGGCCCGTGGCCCCATTTTGATCTTAATGACCACGTCACAGATTTGCGACAGGACGACTCCCGGGCCTTGCCAGGGGGAGGTGAGTTTTGGGCACCTGCCCTTCCGTCTCCGGGGATTAAAGAACCAAATCTTCATCCCCGGAGCGTATTGACTCCCCTGGCTCCGGTCGTCATACCTGCGCTTCATCTTGGCCCCCGCCAGATGGAGCTGGCGGCGGGCGAAGGCATGGACCCTCTCCATGCCTTCCTCCAGGTGACGTGCGTAACCCTCCCTCGGCGGTGTATCCATGGTATCTGGCACGGGACCACATAGCAAGTCGGTGGGAGCCCGTAACTCCCGCCCATATATAAGCAACGCTGGACTGCATGCGGTGGCCCCGCGCTGGCTAGTTCGGTAGGCCATCAGCAAGTACGGGAGATGTTCGTCCCAGTCATCCTGACGGGTGGTGGTGAACAATGCTAGTTGTTGTATCAATGTTCTGTTGAACCGTTCCACCATCCCGTCAGATTGTGGCCGCAAGGGCGTGGTCCTGGTTTTCCGAATTGACAGGAGTCTGCACACATCTTTTAGCAATTGGCTCTCAAAATTTCGTCCCTGATCGGTGTGCAGCTCCTGTGGAATCCCGTGCCGACATACAAATCCTTCCACGAAGGCCTGTGCTACCACCCCTGCTTCTTGGTTGGGGAGGGCATAGGCCTCCGGCCACTTGGTGAAATAGTCCATCACATCGAGGATATACTTATTACCTTGGCGGGTGCGGGGTAGTGGTCCTAGAATATCCATAGCCACCCGCTCAAGGGGGGCCCCCACCTGATGTAATTGAAGGGGGGCCCTCATCCTCTGTGCTGGTCCCTTTTTGGCAGAACAGGCGTCGCATCTCCGACACCAGTCCTGTATGTCGCGCCCCATATTCACCCAATAGAACCTCCGGCGGACCCGAGATATTGTCTTTGTCCTGCCCAAATGGCCGCCGGAGCGGGTACCATGCACCTGTTGCAATATGACGTTCTTAAATTTGTCAGGGACTATCACCAGCCAGGAAGTTCTATCAGAGGGAACCTCCACCCACTTGCGATACAAGATGTTGCCTTTCAATTCCAGGGTCTGCCACTGAGCCCAATACGCCTTTGTTTGCGCCCCGAGGGGGGTGACCTCTTCCCCCTTTGGTCTTTGCCCCAATTTGACCCATTGGAACACCGGCCCCAGAACAGGATCCTCCTGCTGGGCCGTGCTCCAAGCTAACTCTCCAAATTCCTCGTCCGCGGTTAGTGGCAAAATTGGCCCTCTCACCCGGGTTGCCCAGACGACGAGAATCGGGGCGGAATCGCCCAATTGCTCCCTCTCCTCGTGTCTCGCACAAAATTTACAGTTTTCCCCCAGACAAGGACGCCGAGAGAGTGCGTCCGCATTACCATGGGCCTTCCCGGCCCTATGGGCCACATCAAAATCGTACTGCTGCAACTTTTCCAACCACCTTGCAATTTGGCCCTCCGGTTCCTTGAACCGAAGGAGCCATTGCAAGGAGGAATGGTCAGTTCTAACCAAAAATTTCCGCCCGTACAGGTACGGGTGGAAATGGTTCATGGCAGCCAGCATAGCCAATAACTCTTTGCGAGTGACACAATAATTTCGCTCGGGCCTACTTAAGGCCCGACTATAGTAACCAATCACTCTCTCCACGCCCTCCTGTGTCTGAGACAAAACTGCGCCCAATCCTTCCTGGCTCGCATCCGTGTCCAGGGTAAATGCCCCGTTGCTAGTGGGGTAAGCTAGAAGGGGTGCGGATGTTAGACACCCCTTCAATTTTTGGAAGGCCTCGTGGCACTCCCGTGTCCAATTAAATCGCGTCCCCTTCTCCGTAAGCCGGTGGAGGGGACGGGCCAACTCCGCAAATTTCGCCACAAAGCGCCGGTAGTAGGAGCAGAGTCCCAAAAATCCCCGCACCTCCTTGATGGTACGTGGTGCGGGCCACTCCTCTACCGCTTTAATTTTGTCTGGGTCCGTTTTTACCCCCTCGCGGCCGATCACGTGACCTAGATAGGCCACCTCTCTTGCAAACAAAGTGCACTTACTCGGGTTCAGCTTCAACCCTGCCTGTCTGAGGCACCCGAACACCTGGTCCAAATTAGCTACCGCCTGGGGGAAGGTCTTGGCATGTACTAGGACGTCATCCAGGTATACTAGGCATGATTGCCATGGCATGCCGCCTAGTACATGTTCCATTAATCGCTCAAAGGTGGCGGGGGCGTTACACAAACCAAACGGCATCACAGTGAACTGATACAGCCCCTTACCTGTGGAAAATGCCGTTTTCTCCTTCCCTGTCCGATCCATCTCCACCTGCCAATACCCACTCTTGAGGTCCAAAGTTGCGAACCAATTTGAGCCCGCAATGGCATCGAGGGTGTCATCAATCCTTGGCAGGGGATATGAGTCCTTGAGTGTCACGTTGTTTAGCTGGCGATAGTCCACGCAGAACCGCGTGGTCCCATCCTTCTTTTTGACCAGCACAACAGGGGACATCCAAGGACTTCCCGAGGGCTCGATCACACCTGCGTCGAGCATTTTTTCAACCTGCTCGTCAGCTTCCGCCCTCTTGCTCCAAGGGAGCCGTCGGGCGGCCTGACGAATAGGCCGGGCCTCACCGGTGTGGATCTGATGTTTCACCAGGCCCGTACGTCCAATATCCTCGGTGGACAGGGAGAAGAGGTTCAAATGGGACCCAACCAGTTTGTGTAAGGCCTCCCTCTGGGTACCTCCCAACTCTACACTACTACGATTTACCATCTCGCAAATGGGATCGGGCCAATTCCTAGAACTTATTGAAGGCTCCCCCTGGGGCCGGCTCGGCTGGACGTTCTCGCCCCTCACTGACGCGACTTCTCTAACTGGGGTGCAGCCAGCTACCTTCGTGCCCCTCACTATAGTGCATGGTTCTGTGCTAATATTAATTACTCGGACGGCCACCACCGGCCCGTCCGTTTTTACAAGGGTACGGCCCACGATTAAACCAGGTATGGATAGCGCTGCCACCAGTTCGACCAGGCCGCAGGATTCCTGCCATGTCGGGCGAGCTGACCATCGGGCCGGCACTACGGCCTCGGCCCCCGGAGGGATGGTCACGGCCTCAGGAGCCTCCAGCTCCACCCTCTCGGCCGTGCTCACCCCCTCCAATGGTAGCTCTTCCACTCCCCATCGCAGGATCCCCCGACTCAAGTCGATTTTACAACCGCTGGCAGTCAACAAATCCAACCCTATTAAGCACGGGTCGCACACCTCCGCCACCCAAACCTCTATCTCTTCCTTTACCGATCCCAACTTGAGGGTCACAAAACCACGCCCTATGATCGGAGCCGTTGCCCCGGTAGCCAACTGCAAACTATGATTTTCCAGACGCTGGATTTTACCCCAGCCGTCTGCACTCGAATTAAGGACCACGGGGCTGATGATCGTGGCGCTGGCTCCCGTGTCCACCACGGCGTCTACCCCCACGCCGGCAATTTTGCACCGAATTGTCAAACTACCCGTCCCAATTCGGCCACAATGAATGACCTGTCGCGTCAACGAGGGCTTCTCCCCATCCCCTACTGCCGAACACCGCCCTGCATGCCCGGCACGTTCTAGTTTCCCGGGCCCTGGCGGGGGGGTGTCTGAGGTCGGCTAGGCCGATCTATACGGGGCGGAGTTGAGGGCATCGGTTGGCGGGAAACGTCCCGGCACGGAGCTCGACACTCCCATGCCCGGTGACCCATCCGAGCACAATTATAGCACCTCACCTGGTAAGGTGCTTGCCTCCGGTATTCCAAATTCCCCCCCCTGTATGTCCGAATTGGGGTAATCTGTCGGGGACTACCGGGTGCCACCGCTGGGGCCGCCTGCCATGGTCCAGGTCCCGCCAGGCGCCGATCCACTAACCTCCGGACCATGCTCTCCAGGTCAGGGCCCCCATCGGGGGCGGGCCCCCTTGGGGGGCCGCCCCCCATCACGGGCCCCATCTGACGCACCGCCACTGCGTGGCGCTCGCCTCCCCGGGCCAGGTGCCTCGCTGCTTCCCAACGGGCTGCAGCGTCGGCCGCCTGACTCATGGTCTGCGGGCGCCACATGGCGAGCTGTTGCCGGAGCTCCAGATCCGGAAGGGCCTGAATAAAGTGATCCAGCGCCAGGCTTTCCTGGGAACTCGCTGCCATGTCCGCGTGTGCAATCCCGACCGCGCGGCGAATATCGTGAGCAAGTTCCCCGATGGTCTCCTGGGGCTTGCGTTTTCGCTGCGCAGGTTGAGCTTTAACAAGCTCGCTTTGCTGTTCTATGCCGAACCGATTAATTAATGCCGCACGGAGAGCTGACAGGGTGAGAGCACCTGGTGGTAAAGCCGTCAGCACCTCCGCCGCCGCACCGCGCAGTGCCCCCACCAGGTGTACTCCACCTTCGTCCGGATTCCAACCGTTGCCTTTACACACGTACTCAAACTGCGCCAGGTACGCCCTCAAATCACTCTTGCTGTCATACGGCGCGAGTGGGACCTTGTGGGCGCCCGAAGGTCGGACCCCGCGCGTCACTCCTTGCGGGATCAACGCGGGACCAAACCGTTCGGGCTCCCACAGTACGCTATTCCCGGGGGGCTTCCGCGCGTCCCCCGTCCCTCCAAACACTACCCCTCCTGGTGTCGATGCCTGGGTCGCCCCTCCGCAACCCGCTACCCACGCCATACCCCCACATCCTTGCTCACCAGCACCCCCCTCACTCCCCATAGCCAAACCTCCTTGCACACCTCCTCTGTCCATACACTCCGGACCAGTCATACATCTTACCATTGGTCCCTCACGAACACCCGGGTCTACACCACCCCCCAAGCCGACTGAATCTCCCCTCACATCATATACATTGCCACTCACCTCCGTACCTCGTCGTCGCACCTCCTCTGCCACCTGCAAACTTTTTATTTGGTTAGTGAGCACCTCATCATGATTTGAACACAGACCTTGTACATATTCCATGACTTCCTCCTTTATCTCCCTCTTAGTTTCCCTCCGTCTCTTCTTAATTTCACTCACCCCCTCTTCCACCTCCTCTAATTTTTCCTTTACCTCCTTCAGCTCCCGGTGCGCCCCCTCTATTTCTTCCTCCATCGCTACTTTAACCGTTTCTATGTGCGTCCTTACCTCCCGGTCCTTCGTCTCCATTACTTCTGTCACCTCTTCCAACCTCTTCGTCAATCCCTCATGTACCATTTGACATTCCTTCTGTGTCGCTATTAATTCATTTTTAATGTCCTTTTGTGTCGCTTTTAAACCCCCGATGATTGCAGTGTTCTTTTCCACTTGGTCCGCTAGTTCCCTTTGTCCCACTGTCAGCTGCTCTACTCCCTTCGTCAGACCCTCTATGCCCCCCTGTAACCTAGCCGTATTATTCCTCACCTCTTTCTCCATACGCTTCTCACCTCGCTTTACCTCCTCGCGTAGCCCCGAAACCTCCTCACTTACACCTCGTCGTATCCCCTCTCTCATCTCCTCCATCTCTTTTGTAGATGCCACCCTCATCTGTCCCAATTCATCCCTCTGTGCATCCAGTTTACTTTCTAACCCGATTTGCACCTCCTCTATCTGGTTCCCCATTCGTTTGATTTCCCTGGCAGATTGTTCCCCTATTTCCCGCAATTTGTCCTCCATCCTATTTTCTAACCCCATTAACCCATTTTTCACCTCTTTTATCCCGTTGTCTAACCCCTCAAATTTGTCGTCTAACTTCCCAAATTTCTTGTCTAATCCCTTAAAATTATTGTCTAACCCCTCACCGGTACCCCTCGCTTCGTTCCTCATTTCCCCCAATTGCTCACTCTGAGCCCTCGCTTCGTCCCTCTTTACTTCCATTTTTGCCATCATTTGAATCATAAAGACTCGCATGTACTCTGGCATCTCTGGCTCGGCTGCCGCGACCATGGGCACGGCTAAATTTGGTGCCGCAACAACCATGTGCGCGAGGACGCCATCTTGTGCGCCCGAAACCTCGTGCGCGAGGACGCCATTTTGTGCGTCTGATACACCCTCAACCACCTCATTGCTCTCCTCCTCCCTTTCTTCCCCTAAGTCCTGGGTTACCCCTAACCCATCTATCTCCCCCACCGACATCCGATCGCCTTGATTGTCCATGGCGCGATCTCAAAATTCGGGTTTTATAAAACAAAATTTCGGCAGCTCGTAATTTTGACCAAAATTTTTTTTCCTATACGTTTTAAAAATTTGGTTCGGGCCTCGTATCCCACTCCTCGACACCAATTGTTACGGACGCGGTTTAGATGTTATTATGGGCCGAGCGGATGGTCCACCGCGACCGTTACAGGATCCCCCATTGGCCCGACTCCCCCAACGTTGACCAGATCGCACCACAGATATCCAATCGGGAAACCTCTAAAGCGACCGAAAGAGAAGGAAGAGAGAAGAAGACAGAGTACGGAGGAATAATAGGATTTATTATACACACAAGCAAAAAGAAGGAGCGATCAAAGTTATTTACAAGCAATGGATGGAAGAAGCAGTCACACAGTGAATCGTTAGCTTATACTAGTCAATTTACTTAACCCCAGGACAACGATTAGGACAGACGACGTTCACACTTACACGGGGGATATTGCAGGCAGGTATGGCTTGAGGATGGATGGTTGTTTTGGGAGGCAATGGAGGGTCCAGCGTCGATTGCTGCCTGGCGCGTCCTTTTCGTGGCCTGCGGCCCCTTAGCTGCCCCCTTAGCTGCAGCGCAGCTGGTCACACGATGGCTCGCACACACCTGCTCGTTCAGGCGTCTTCCTTCTCCCCAGCAACAACGAGCGACAGCAAGCAAGAGGACGGAGTCAGAGCAAGAGGACGGGGTCAGAGCTGGAGCGTGGAGTGCGTCCCGCGGCGGATTATATTGGTCTCCTCACCGAACCTTCGCGCACTTTCTCGGGGGTTCCCGCTCCGCCCTCTCTTAGCCAAACCCCTTGTTCTGGGTTGGATGAGCGGGGCCGACTTACTCCTCCCCCCTATGATGAGGGGGGTGACCCGTCTTCTCTAGCCACTCCCCTTGTTCGTAATGGCCGCAAATAGCGAAAACCGGTCAGCAGCTGCAGGTAATGCGCCGTCACGTTGCACAGCAGTTCAGTACTGCAATAAACGGTTGCTGTGAAAGCTCAAGTGGGGGCATCCCTGGCACTTGAGCTGCCATGGATCATCGGAGGGGCCTACGCTTTATTTCGTTTGATGCAATGCAGAGTCAATCTAGTGGGAAACACATATTTAGCCTACATAGAATAAGGAAATAAACTATTTAAAAAGATATATCGTGGCCTGTGTGTAAGTTTCATGGAATTAACTAGGAGGACGGCTGCGACCATTATTTACATTACGAGGGTGTTACACACAACAAAACCATACTTTTCACATTCGTTACACTTTCTCCAAAATTGTCACACTTCTCAAAACCGTTACACTTCTCAAATTCGTTACAATATATATATATATATATATATATATATATATATATATATATATATATTGTTGCGAATATGGAATTTGGCCTCCATATCCGCTTGTAAATATTCCCCTATTTTCTCCAATACTCCCCAACTTTCCCCAATCCCCCATTCCCTAGTCCCATTGCATGTAAATAACAATCAGTAGAGCCGACCTTCCCCTTATTCCCCCATTAAATGTCGTGCCCAGGTCCACCGCACCACACGTAGACAACTTTCGGACATCTTCCTAGTTATTCTTATTCTATGTCAGTTAAGGCCTCGTCTCCATTAATTATGACTCTTCGTTGCACCAGAATGTGATTATATGGCATCAGTAGTGAGTTTAGGACCTTTCCCATACCTCCTTCCATCTTCTTCCCCAACAATTACAACAACAACAGAGGAGATGGCGGCGGAGCGGGGGAGGATGCGTCCTCACACCGGCTCGATTAGCTCCAGACCATGCGCTCCACGGGGTTACCACGAAGGGGCTCCTTGTCAGCTCCTCGTCAAGGGCGGAGCCTGGTAAACCCCCCGCACGCACCCAATGAGAAGCAACGTGCCGATTCCACGAGGCGGAGCTAACGAGCCGAGGGCGTGTCACTCCCCGCCGGATATACGCGGCCCCGCGCCGGATGTGACGTCAGATGCGCACCCAGCTTGGAGAAGGAAAGCCACCTGCGAGCGCTGAGTGAGATGCGCCCCCAGCTTGAGCAGACAAGACGCCATCCGAGCGCTGCGACCTCCCCGCATCTCTGGACCGGACCGAGTCGATTCTGACCTTTGAGCCCAGGTGCACCTGGAGCCATCGCTACCCGCCTGTCCTTTCCATCAATCCCCGTGTGAGTCAGCTTTGTCCCGTTTATCTGTCGTCTGTTGGGAATAATATAAGATTGTGTCTAAGTGCTTGTCTTTCTATGCTGTCCCTCTTGTAGTTGTAATCTAACCTTCCGCCTTAATATAACCTCCTCCGGAGGTCTTGAGAACTGAACCCCTGGTGTCGTATTGTGTCATTATAACCCAGCCGGGTGTCTTCTTTTTCTTATTGAGCCAGCATCGCGCGACTTCGTCAACGTCGAGTATAGTCGGGTAATTTGTGCGGACACGACGGCCATTCCGCTCGGCCCACTTTAACATCAAAGTCGTGTCTGTAACAATATATATATATATATATATATATATATATATATATATATATATATATATATATATATATATATATATTGTAACGGTTTTGAGAAGTGTAACGAATTTGAGAAGTGTAACGGGTGTAACGTTACAATATATATATATATATATATATTGTTGCGAATATGGAATTTGGCCTCCATATCCGCTTGTAAATATTCCCCTATTTCTCCAATACTCCCCAACTTTCCCCAATCCCCCATTCCCTAGTCCCATTGCATGTAAATAACACTCTGTAGAACCGATCTTCCCCTTATTCCCCCATTAAATGTCGTGCCCAGGTCCACCGCACCACACGTAGACAACTTTCGGACATCTTGCTAGTTATTCTTAGTCTATGTCAGTTAAGGCCTCGTTTCCATTAATTATGACTCTTCGTTGCACCAGAATGTGATTATATGGCACCAGTAGTGAGTTTAGGACCTTTCCCATACCTCCTTCCATCTTCTTCAACAACTATAACTACAACAACAGAGGAGATGGGGGCGTCGCGGCGGCGCGGGGGAGGATGCGTCCTCACACCGGCTCGATTAGCGCCATTGACCACGCGCTCCACGGGGTTACCACGGAGGGGCTGGCTGTCAGCTCCTCCTCAAGGGCGGAGCCTGGTAACCCCCCGCACCCAATCAGAAGGGCGGACCGATTCCATCTGGGGCGGCGCTAGCGAGCCGAGGGCGTGTCACTCCCCGCCGGATATACGTGGCGACTTACCGGAAGTAAGAAGAGATGCGCCCCCAGCTGGAGAAAGAAAGTGCCTGCGATCGCTGAGAGAGAAAGACCCGCCTGAGAAAGAACGTCGCCTCCGAGCGCTGTGACCTCCCCGCATCTTTGGACCGGACTGTACCCTGCTTTGAGCCAAGAGTGCACCTTGAGCCATCGCTATCTGCCTTTCCTTGCCATCAATCCCCGTGTGAGTCAGCCGTTGTCCCGTTTACCTGTCGTCTGTCCGGGGTTAATATAAGAGTGTGTCTAAGTGCCTGTCTTCCTGTGATATACCTCTAGCCCCTGTAATCTAACCTTTTCCGTACGAATATAATTGAGAATCGAAACATTGGTGTCTGTCATTATAACCCAGCCGGGTGTCTTCTTTTTCTTATTGAGCCAGCGTAACGCGACTTCGTCAACGTCGAGTATAATCGGGTAATTTGTGCGGACACGACGGCCATTCCGCTCGGCCCACCTTAACATCAAAGTCGTGTCTGTAACAATTGGTGTCGAGGAGTGAGATTCGGACCCGGGACTAAATTAGTTAGGCCCAAATTTTGGGAGGGAAAATCGATTCGGAGCGCGTACTGCTCTCGACAAAATCGACCCGGAGCGCGGTCCCGCGGTTACTGCGCTCGCCGAAATTATAACGAAAAAAAAAAAAAAATTTGGATTTGTTTTACGAAACTCGAATTTTGCAAGTCGCGCTATGGCGGATCAAGACGGCTGGGGTCCGGTAGGGGAGAGTGAAGCAGGGTCGGTCCAGGACCAAAGTGAGACACGTGAGGAGAGCGAAACAGCGGGGGTAGCAGACGCGCGAAATGGCGCCTCGCTGGTCACCGCGCCGGCGACCGTGACAGCGCCCCTGGTGGATTTGGACTTGTTTTTTTTGCAAATAAAGGCCCTTATGGCCCAGAGTAACGAGCGAATGGAAAAGAATAGTGAGCAATTGGGAGACCAAATTAGAGGTTTGAAAAGCAGTATGGGAGTAATGGGAAACGAAATGGGGGTAATGGGGAACCGGATGGATGCTCAGGGTGAGCGATTGGAGGGCCAAATGGGGGCCAATAGCCAACGGTTAGAACAAAGAATGGGGTCCAATAGCGAGAAATTGAGGGAGGACATGGGGGCGCAGATCGGAGGGTTAGGGAGTAGAATAGAGGGATTAGACAATAGATTAGGGGAAATACAGGAGGGGTTAACGGGGGTAGAAAACAGAATGGCCGCTCAAGAGAATCAGATAGAGGGAGTGAAAAATGGGTTAGAGGGGTTAGAAAACAGGATGGAAGGCAAATTGAGGGACACGAGGGACCAAGCGGAAAGGGAAGTTAACCAAATGGGGCAGCAGATAGAAGGGGTCAGAATGGTGGTAGAAACGAAATTGGATGCTCACAGGGAGGAAATGGAGCAGATGAGGGTGGCATCTGGGCAGGAGATGCAGGTGATGAGTGAGGAGGTCGGAGGAGTGCGCGAGGAGGTGAGGCACTGTGAGGAGCACATGGAAAAGGAGGTGAGAAAGGGGACTGTAAAGTTACAAGGGGGCATAGAGGACCTGACGCAGGAGGTGGAGCAGCTGACGGTGGGACAGACGGAGTTAGTGGAGCAGGTTCAAAGGAACACTGCGGTATTAGGAGGTTTAAAGGCGACACAGAAAGAACTAAAAGATGACTTGGTAGCGACGAAGAGGGAATGTCAGATGGTACGTGAGGGACTGACGGCGAGGTTGGACGAGGTGGTAGAGGTAATGGAGACGAAGGACCGGCAGGTGAGGACGCACCTGGAAACGGTCAAGGTAGCCTTGGAGGACGAGCTTGAGGAGACGTACCGGGGAATAAAAGAGGTGAGGCACAAATTAGAAGAAGTGGAAGAAGGGGTGAGCGAAATTAAGAAGCGACGGAGAGGGGATAACAAAGAGATAAAAGAGGAGATAAAATAATTGGTCCAAAGTCTGTGTTTGGATCGTGATGTGCTCATTAACCGAATGAGGGATTCGCAGGTGATGGAGGAGAAGCGAAGAGGAAGAGGACCCGGTGTAAGTGGTGACCAATATGGTCGTGCGTATGATGCGCCAGGGGATTTAAGGAGCTTGGGGGTCAAGA
This sequence comes from Myxine glutinosa, assembly GCF_964187855.1. Taxonomy (NCBI): domain Eukaryota; kingdom Metazoa; phylum Chordata; class Myxini; order Myxiniformes; family Myxinidae; genus Myxine; species Myxine glutinosa. Next base: position 265,699,397 of record NC_136262.1, on the reverse strand, counting down.
TAGACCCGGGTGTTCGTGAGAGGCCGTTGGTGAAGTGTGCGACAGGTCTGGTGTGCGAAAGAGGAGGGGTGCAAGAAAGTCCGACTCTGGGGTGTGTGAGGAAAAAGTGCGTGCCAAGGAGTGAGTGTGCTGGCGAGAGTGAGTCGGTCGTAGCGTGTGTGCGAGGGAGCACGTGGAAGCGCGGTGTGGTGAGTGTTGCAGAGGGTGTGACGGGAGAGTGTGCGCAGGAGTGTGCGCGAGAAAGGTGTGTGACGGACAGGTGCATGGGGAAAGAGTGTGCTGTCAAGAGTAAGGGTGAGTGCGTTGTCAAGAATGGAGGTGAGAGTAGTGAGAGTGACAAGGAGAGTGAGTTGGTTGTGACAGGTGAGCGAGGATGTACACCTGGGATGGAAGGATGCACACCTGGAATGGTAGAGCGTGAGTGGGAATGCACGCTGGAATTGGTAGTGAGGCACGTGGTTGGGTGTGCGAATGAGGGCACACCTGTGATTGTCACAGAGGAGGTGACCGAGAAAGGGGCGCGAAGAGGTGTATTGGTGAGGTGTGCGAGCAACGAATGTGTGCCAAAGTGTTCGGTGGTCAGGTGTGTGACCAAGGCTGTGAGTGGAATGGGTGTACCTGGGTGTGTAAGGAAGGGTACGAGGAGCATGGGCACAGCTGGATGTGTGAGCAAGGAACGGGCTGCGGGGTGTAAGCGTCCAGGTGAAGCATCGACGTTACACGGGTTAGAGGTTAGAGCGACTTTTAGCCGAAGCAGGCCCTCGGTGCGTGCCGGGCCTCGCTTTGAACGGCCGCGTCCAGGCTCCACTAGGCGGAGCTGGCAGCCCGATAGGAAGGGTCGTTATGGCGACCACGTTTTGTTGAGACGTGCCGGCAGGTCGAGATCGGGACATTGGATGGCTCCACGCCGAGATGGTGCGTGGGATCTCGGCCCGGGTAAACCTCCTTCCCTGCACCGAGTGCTGGACGCATCCAGCCGCTGGCACAGAACAACCCGCATTCATGGCTTGGCTTTACGAAGCCGGGCTTTGGACAGGGATTGGCGCACCGAGAGGTATTAGTGAGTAGACTGGGTGATGAGGTTAGTGTTTTGGACCCAAAATTAGAGAAAAACAAAATTTGAGGGATTGGCAGTAGTGATTGGCAGATGATGGGCAGTGATTGGCAAATTTTTAATTTGTTGAAATTTGACGTGCCAAATTGGTAGCGAGAGACCCCCAATGTGGTGGGATGGCAAATCCATCATCCCTCGCATGGGGGCAAAGGAGCACTAGATTATGGGGTGTATGGCAGTGAAAACTAGCCCGGGTGGGTTAGGTTATATTGTAGGGATCTAGAAGAGATTGACATTAGGTAACGTTAAGTTTAGTTAGTGACTGATACCTGTAGTGGGGACGCAGGTAGTTTAGTGTGGATGATAATGACGTGGGAGCGCAATAGTTTAAAGGGACGACTGGGAAGCGCAAGTTTCAGAGGGGAGTAGTTAGCTGAGATGATGCCGTGTTTGTGAGAATTGAACAGGTGTGATTGCACAGGTGTGCAACTGGACAGGTGTGTGGAGCAGTGTATGAGTAGTGAGTGTGTGGATCAGCGCGAATGCGCTTGGGGAGAGAAGGGTGCAGGTGGCACCAGGTGTGAGAGCACAGGTGTGCAAGTACAGGTGTGTGGAGAGAGTTGGAGTAAGTGGTACGGAGTGGTGTGCATGGTGCGAAGGAGTGGATGGGGGAAGAGTGGACCCCTTTCACGAGTACCCGGGGCGGGTAGTGTAAGTGTTAGGTAGAGGGTATAGGTAAATTGTGGTTGGATATTGGCATTTGTGGTGCGGTTGCAGAATGGTGTTGTGAATGGGTGCATTAGTGTTGTGGAAATGGCTGGGCGTGTAGCCTGTTAGTGTGTGTAGTTGGTTGGGCACTCCACCACTGTGAGGATGTCGGCCAGGTGAGGCCGCAGGTGGGCTCTGGGAGCCGGTAGAGTTGTGGATGGGGCCCGAGGATCCGGAGGATGGACCCGGGTAGCCCAGTGCCAGAGAGGGCACCGAGTGGGGAGAGTGCCAGAGGGCCTTCCCCTGGTAGTTAGGTTAGGGTAAGGAGCAGGTAAGCTCGGAGGCAACTGCAGTGGTGGAGGTGTGCAGGTGGGTAGACCCACTGGGAGAGGTACACGTCGCAGCCCAGAAATTGTACGAGGGCACCGGGAGATGAATCGGGGGAGTGAGACCCCAAATTGAAGCGCACCACAGTTTGGCCAATGGGAATTGGTTTTTAGAACCCATAGTGTAAGAGGGCCAATGGTTTGGCCGGAGAAAGACCCCGGGTAGTGTAAAGTTGTTAAAGTCATTTAGGAAATAGTTAGGATTGATGAACCTGTCGCACCATACGCAGCCACTTACCTGTGGTGATGATGATGACTCCACACCTGTGTTTTCTTTGTTTTGTTGCAGGAAATGAGATTGCTGTGGATTTGTGAGACGCATCACGACGTGGATGAGACATTGGGGTGATTCCATCTCTCCCTCCCTAGGAGGGACTGATGATGAATTGGTAATGGCAAATTTTGATGTTCAGTTGGAGATGGCAAATTTTGATGAGAGTTGAAAATGGCAAATTTGATTGGTTAGGAGGGAGAGAAGACGAATTTGGTTTATGGGAGGAACGGGGAAGACAGTAGGGATGTTTGTTGATTTGTAAAGTAGATGTTTATGGGTAGTGTTGTGTTGTGTGGATACAGTAAGGGGTAAGGGAGGGGCCATGTAGGTTACCTGGTGGGGGGGGGGGCGTACGATAGGAACGTACCTGTCTCACCTGGTTCCCATGTGCCCCCAGGGTGCATTACCTTATATTGCGTGCACTTTTGCGCCCTTACCACCTTACTCACTTGTTTCTTCTTTTGTCTCCCACCTCCGAGGATCTGGCTTTGGGGTAGAGAGAGAGGAGAGAGAGGTGCTGGCTACGCAGTTGTGGGCCTGCACTTTCGCTGTTCGCTGCCTGGATCGGTACACCATATGGACCGCAATGTTTGTGGCCACCCACAATGGACCGCAGTTCGTTTGCGGCCAAGCACCACCCGTTGATGGACCTATGGGTCAACGTGGCACCTATGCCATAAAGGTGAACCACTGTTAATTAACACCACTGAAGGCCACACGAAGAGCAAGAGACACCTGCAGGGTTAGGGGTTGTCGAATTTATTTTTATTCCAATGAACAATGGTGACTGCACCGATTGGTGGTGGGGTGGTGCTTTTGATGCTGGGACGGGGTGCTCTGCACGTTATTAAAGGCCGTCGGCCACAGAGCACTCGTGGGTTGGTGTATCGATGCTGGCAAGCGCGCTCTCTCTATGCATAACATCTGCATGTGTTCCTCCAAAGACAGGTCCTGGATCGTAGTGTAGATATCAGCGTAATCTTGTAAATAATGCTCCCTACCGGCTGTATGTGTAGTTTGAGAATTCTTTCCGCAATTCGGTTATCCTGTGGGTGTGTTTCTGTGAGGAGAAGGGTGCAACGTCGCAGGGGGACATATTTACTCATTTGTGAACATCTGTAAAACTGTCGCACTCAGGGTAGAGTTAATAGTAGAGGGACTACATCTGAGTGCCACACTAAACTAGGTAAAAATTTATCGGGTCGGGACGCCCCGAGGGTAGAGAAGGGTGCAATGTTGCGAATATGGAATTTGGCCTCCATATCCGCTTGTAAATATTCCCCTATTTCTCCAATACTCCCCAACTTTCCCCAATCCCCCATTCCCTAGTCCCATTGCATGTAAATAACACTCTGTAGAACCGACCTTCCCCTTATTCCCCCATTAAATGTCGTGCCCAGGTCCACCGCACCACACGTAGACAACTTTCGGACATCTTGCTAGTTATTCTTAGTCTATGTCAGTTAAGGCCTCGTTTCCATTAATTATGACTCTTCGTTGCACCAGAATGTGATTATATGGCACCAGTAGTGAGTTTAGGACCTTTCCCATACCTCCTTCCATCTTCTTCAACAACTATAACTACAACAACAGAGGAGATGGGGGCGTCGCGGCGGCGCGGGGGAGGATGCGTCCTCACACCGGCTCGATTAGCGCCATTGACCACGCGCTCCACGGGGTTACCACGGAGGGGCTGGCTGTCAGCTCCTCCTCAAGGGCGGAGCCTGGTAACCCCCCGCACCCAATCAGAAGGGCGGACCGATTCCATCTGGGGCGGCGCTAGTGAGCCGAGGGCGTGTCACTCCCCGCCGGATATACGTGGCGACTTACCGGAAGTAAGAAGAGATGCGCCCCCAGCTGGAGAAAGAAAGTGCCTGCGATCGCTGAGAGAGAAAGACCCGCCTGAGAAAGAACGTCGCCTCCGAGCGCTGTGACCTCCCCGCATCTTTGGACCGGACTGTACCCTGCTTTGAGCCAAGAGTGCACCTTGAGCCATCGCTATCTGCCTTTCCTTGCCATCAATCCCCGTGTGAGTCAGCCGTTGTCCCGTTTACCTGTCGTCTGTCCGGGGTTAATATAAGAGTGTGTCTAAGTGCCTGTCTTCCTGTGATATACCTCTAGCCCCTGTAATCTAACCTTTTCCGTACGAATATAATTGAGAATCGAAACATTGGTGTCTGTCATTATAACCCAGCCGGGTGTCTTCTTTTTCTTATTGAGCCAGCGTAACGCGACTTCGTCAACGTCGAGTATAATCGGGTAATTTGTGCGGACACGACGGCCATTCCGCTCGGCCCACCTTAACATCAAAGTCGTGTCTGTAACAATATATATATTGTAACGGTTTTGAGAAGTGTAACGAATTTGAGAAGTGTAACGGGTTTTGTAAAGTGTAACAATTTTGGAGGAAGTGTAACGAATGTGAAAAGTATGGTTTTGTTGTGTGTAACACCCTCGTAATGTAAATAATGGTCGCAGCCGTCCTCCTAGTTAATTCCATGAAACTTACACACAGGCCACGATATATCTTTTTAAATAGTTTATTTCCTTATTCTATGTAGGCTAAATATGTGTTTCCCACTAGACTCTGCATTGTACCAAACGAAATAAGCGTAGGCCCTTTCAATTTCCCCAATCATCTCCGCTCTCCCAAAGTTCCTTTCAAAAGCGGTGCGAGTGGTGTTCAATCCCGCAAGCCGCCATTGCCCATGTGCTCATCTCGGAGAAGAGGGGGGGTAGGAGCCGCCAACTCACAGGCGTGGCACGTCGTCATGATCGAAGGAGGAATCGGACAGCCCTAACAGCCAACCAGCACCGCGGTTAGCGACCCAGTAGGCGTGCCCTCGCAGCCGGCGGCTTGATTCCGCCCCGAGTGATAAAAGCGACTGGAAGGGACTGCTTCGGCAGATGAGATGAGCGAAGAGGTGACATACGAGAGGAGCGGTGAGCGGTGAGATGCGAGACGCTCCAAGCCAAAGAGGAGAGGTACTCGGAGAGGAAACCAGCTTTGGAGAGATGCGCTGAAAGGAGGGAGACGGCTCCACCAGGAGGAGAGGAGCAGGTGTGACCGAGCAGCGCGTGACGTCTACAGCATCGGCAGCGGATACGCGACGGAGGGTTTTCCCGCCAAAAACGCGAGGAATTGAGAGCTGCTGCCTCCGACCCTGCCTCCCTCTCCAGCAATCCACCTCAAGCCATACCTGCCTGCAATATCCCCCGTGTAAGTGTGAACGTCGTCTGTCCTAATCGTTGTCCTGGGGTTAAGTAAATTGAATAGTATAAGCTAACGATGCACTGTGTGACTGCTTCTTCCATCCATTGCTGTAAATAATTTTGGTCGCTCTTTCTTTTTGCTTGTGTGTGTATAATAAATCTGTTCTTCCTCCGTACTCTGTCTTCTTCTCTTTTTCCTTCTCTTTCGGTCGCTTTAGAGGTTTCCCGATTGAATATCTGTGGTGCGATCTGGTCAACGTCGGGTGGAATCGGGCCAATTGGGGATCCTGTAACGGTCGCGGTTGGACCATCCGCTCGGCCCATCATAACATCTAAACTGCGATCCGTAACAATTGGTGTCAGGAGTGGGATTCGAGGCCCGAACCAAATTTTTAAAACGTCTAGAAAAAATTTGGTCAAAATTACGAGCTGCCGAAATTTTGTTGTTTTATAAAACCCGAATTTTGAGATCGCGCCATGGACAATCAAGGCGATCGGATGTCGGTGGGGGAGATAGACGGGTTAGGGGTAACCCAGGACTTCGGGGAAGAAAGGGAAGAGGAGAGCAATGAGGTGGTTGAGGGTGTATCAGGTGCACAAAATGGCGGCCTCGCGCACATGGTTATTGTGGCGCCAAATTTAGCCACGCCCGTGACCGTAGCAGCGCCGCCGATGGATTGGGGCCTTTTTATGATCCAAATGAAGGCCCTTATGGATGCTCAGAGTGAGCAAATGGGGAATCGGATGGATGCTCAGGGTGAGCAATTGTGGGTAATGAGGGACGAAGTGAGGGGTACCGGTAAGGCGTTAGACAATGGGATAAAGGAGGTAAAGAATGGGTTAATGGGGGTAGAAAACAGAATGGCCGCTCAAGAGAATCAAATGGAAGGGATGAAAAAGGGGTTAGAGGGGTTAGAAAACAGGATGGAAGGCAAATTGCGGGAGATAGGGAAGCAATCCGCCCGAGAAATTAAACAAATGGGAGAGCAGATAGAGGAGGTAAAAATCGGGGTAGAAACCAAATTGGATGCTCAGAGGGATGAATTGGGACAGATGAGGGTGGCATCTACAAAACAGATGGAGGAGATGAAAGAGGAGATACGACGAGGTGTGAGTGAGGAAGTCTCGGGGCTACGCGAGGAGGTAAAGCGAGGTGAGAAGCGTATGGAGAAAGAGGTGAGAAATGGGACGGCAAAGTTACAAGGGGGAATAGAAGATCTGACGGAGGAGGTGGAACAGCTGACAGAGGGACAGACGGAGTTAGTGGAGCAGGTTCAAAAGAACACGGCAATAATCGGAGGGTTAAAGGCGACACAAAAAGAAATTAAAAACGAATTAATAGGGACACAGAGGCAATGTCAGATGGTACGTGAGGGACTGACAATGAGGGTGGACGAGGTGACAGAGATAATGGAGACAAAGGACCGGCAGGTGAGGATGCACGTAGAGACGGTCAAGGTAGCCTTAGAGGACGAACTGGAGGAGACGCACCGGGAAATAAAAGAAGTGAAGCAAAAATTAGAGGAAGTGGAAGAAGAGGTGAGTGAAATTAAGAAGGGACGGACAGAAACTAAAAGAGAAATCCAGGAGGAGGTGATGGAATATGTGCAAGGTCGGTGCTCAACTCATGATGTGATGCTCACTAACCAAATAAAGAGTTTGCAGGTGGCAAAGGAGGTGCGACGACGAGGTACGGAGGTGAGTGGCAATGTATATGATGTGAGGAAAGCTTCAGTCGGCTTGGGGGTTGATTTAGACCCGGGTGTTCGTGAGAGGCCGTTGGTGAAGTGTGTGACAGGTCAGGTGTGCGAAAAAAGAGGTGTGCAAGAATGTCCGACCATGGGGTTTGTGAGGAAAAAGTGCACGCCAAGGAGTGAGTGTGCTGTCGAGAGTGAGTCGGTCGTAGCACATGTGCGAGGGGGTACATGGAAGCGTGGTGTGGTAAGTGTTACGGAGGAAGTAACGAAAGAGTGTGCGCAAGAGGATGCGCGAGAAAGGTGTGTAACGGACAGGTGCACGGGGAAAGAGTGCGCTGTCAAGAGTAAGGGGGAATGCACGCCTGTGGTGAGTGTTACAGAGGGTGTGACGGGAGAGTGTGCGCAAGAGTGTGCGCGAGAAAGGTGTGTAACGGACGGGTGCATGAGGAAAGAGTGTGCTGTCGAGAGTAAGGGTGAGTGCGCTGTCAAGAATGGAGGTGAGAGTAGTGAGAGTGACACGGAGCGTGAGTTGGTTGTGACAGGTGAGCGAGGATGTACACCTGGAATGGAAGGATGCACACCTGGAATGGTAGAGCGTGTGTGGGAATGCACACTTGAGTTGGTCGTGAGGCACGTGGTTGGGTGTGCGGGTGAGAGCACACCTGTGGTTGTCACAGAGGAGGTGACCGAGGAGGGGGCGCGAAGAGGTGTGTTGGTGAGGTGTGCGAGCGACGAATGTGTGCCAAGGTGTTCGGTGGTCAGGTGTGTGACCAAGTCGGTGAGCGGGATGAGTGTACCGAGGTGTGTAAGGAAAGGTACGAGGAGCATGGGAACAGCTGGAGGTATGAGCAAGAAAGGGGTAGCGTATGCATGTAAGCATGCAGGTGAAGCATCGACGGTAACCGGGTTAGAGGTTATAACGACTTATAGCCGAATCGGGCCCTCGCTGCGCGTCGGGCAGCTTCGCGTGCCGCGAGGACCAGCGGGGATCCGAACCACGGCGGTTTCGAAAGAACCGCCGTACGCCATCCACGCTGTGCCTCGCTTGGAACGGCCGCGTCCGGGCTCCACTAGGCGGAGCGGGCAGCCCGATAGGAAGGGTCGTCATGGCGACCACTTTCTATTGAGACGTGCCGGCAGGTCGAGATCGGGACATTGGATGGCTCCACGCCGAGGTGGTGCGTGGGATCTCGGCCCGGGTAAGCCCCCGTCCCTGCACCGAGTGCCGGACGCATCCAGCCGCCGGCACAAAAGAACCCGCGTTCATGGCTCGGCTGTACGAAGCCGAGCTTTAGAAGGAAATTGGCACACCGAGAGGATGTAATAAGTAGACGGGTGATGAGGATAGTGTTTTGGCCCCGAAATTAGAAAAAAGCTAAATTTGATGATGGTATGGTGATTAGCAGTAAATGGCAAATTGTTGATTTGTTGGATTTGGACGAGCGAAATTGATAGTAGGACCTCCCCATGTGGTGGGATGGCAACTCTGTCATCCCTCACAGCTAGGGGGGGCAAAGGAGCACTAGGTTTATGGGGTTGATGGCAGTGAAAACTAGCCCGGGTGGGTTAGGATATGGTGTGTAGGGCCCTAGAAGATGACATTAGGTAACGTTAAGATTAGTTAGTGACAATGACACCTGTAGTGGGGACGCAGGTAGGTTAGAGTGGATTATAATGACGTGGTATGTGCTTAGTTTAAAGGGAAGACGGGGAGCACTAGGTTAGCAGGGCAACAGGTAGATGAGATGATGCCGTGTGTTTGAGGAATGAACAGGTGTGATTGAACAGGTGTGATTGCACAGGGGTGCAACTGAACAGGTGTGTGGAGCAGTGTATGAGGGAGTAGTGGTGATTGCGTGTTGTGTTGACCAAATGGTCCAGGAAGAGGAGGAGGGTGCAGGTGGCACCAGGTGATTGCACAGGTGTGCGACAACAGGTGTATGTGGCTGTGTGGAATAAATGGTAGTGTGGAATAACTGGAGTATTGGAATGGATGGTCATGGAGTGAGTATGGTGGAAATTGTGGAGTGGAGTGGATGGTGCGGAGGTGTGAATGGGGGAAGAGTGGACCCCCATCACGGATACCCGGGGCGGGTAGTGTAAGTGTTAGGTAGAGGGTACAGGTAAATTGTGGTTGGATATTGGCATCTGTGGTGCGGGTGAAAGAATGGTCTTTGGATGGGTGCATTAGTGTTGTGGAAATGGCTGGGCGTGTAGCCTGTTAGTGTGTGTAGTTGGTTTGGGCACTCCACCACTGTGAGGATGTCGGCCAGGTGAGGCCGCAGGTGGGCTCTGGGAGCCGGTAGTTGTGGATGGGGCTCGAGGATCCGGAGGACGGACCCGGGTAGCCCAGTGCCAGAGGGCACCGAGTGGGGTGACAGAGCCAGGAGGGGCTGTCCCCAGTTAGTTAGGTTAGGGTGAGGAGCTAGGTAAGCTCGGGTGGCAACTACAGTGGTGGAGGTGTGCAGGTGGGTAGACCTGCTGGGAGAGCTACACGTCGCAGCCCAGAAATTGTGCGAGGGCACCGGGAGATGAATCGGGGGAGTGAGACCCCAAATTGAGAAGCACCACAGTTTGGTCAATGGGAATTGGTTTTTAGAACCCATAGTGTAAGTTGGCCAATGGATTGGCAGGGAGAGACCCCGGGTAGTGTAAAGTGTGTTAAAGTCATTTAGAGGATAGTTAGGATTGAAGTCTCCTCACACCATCTGCATCCACTCACCTGAGGTGACAGGTACTCCACACCATGCCATGTTTTGATTATTTTTTATGATGCAAATGTTTGGATTGTGAGACGCATCATGACGTGGGTGTGACATTGTGCGTAATTCCATCTCTCCCTCCTTATGAGGATTGATGATGAATTGGTGATGGCAAATTTTGAAGTAGAGGGATTGGAGACGAATTTGGTGTAGAAGGGAAAGATGGGGAAGACAAGACGTAGTGACGAATTTGTAAAGGTGTAAATTCTTGTAAATATGGGGTAAGGGCAAGGGTAGTGTAGGTGACAGGGGGGGGGGGGGGGGGGAATGAGGTACGGTAGGGACGAGTTTTTCTCACTTCGCTCTCCGTACGCACTTCACCCTGCATTGCCTTTATTGACGTGTACCCTTGTGACCTTACCCCTCGCTCAATTGTCTTCCCCCCTTTTGTCTCCCACTTGAGGACCTGTGTGCCATTGGGTGCCGAGGGGAGCGTGCGTGAGGTGGCCATTGTGCGCACGAGATTCCCAGAACCAGCATGCATTGCGTTGATGTACCACTTTATGGACCGCTGTTCTGCGGCCAAGTACCACTTGATGGACCCCAGGTTCTGGGGCAGGGCACCTCTGTTGGAGACCGGCCATAGTGGCCAGGGAATCTTGCTTGCGGACCTCGGTAAGGTGGCACCTATGCCAAACAGGTGGACCACCCTTAGTTGGCCCCTGAGGCCCTAAATAAAAAAATGAACACAAGTTGTGCTTTTTTTATTATTTCCAAGTAGGCCGCATGAAGCCAGAAGACGTCGGGAAGAACATCGGCCCAGCAGAGAAAGAGAAGACCACCACCAGTTGTTTCATTGTGTTTATTATAAACCGTGGTGACTGTGCACCGAGTGGTGCTTTTGGTGCGTTGTGGTGCTTTTGGTGCTTTGTGGTGCTTTTGGTGCTTTTGGGTGCTTTGGTGGTATTGGTACTGGTGCAACGATGCAATGCGTGCTGTCTCCTCCCTCCCAACAGGAATTTCTTTTTCTTGTTCCCTAAAAAGAAAAGAAAAAAAACACAGGTCCTGGGTTGCGTTGTAAATAAGAAATCACGTCACTGTAAATAATGCTCCCCACCGTAAATGTATAGTTGAAAACAATTCCGTAATTCGGTTAGCTGTGGGCTTGAGTCTGTTAGACAGGGTGCAATGCAGCAGGGGGACATATTTATTTGTGTTTTAAGATTGTCACACTCAGGGTCAGGTTAATTGTAGAGGGAATTACACGTGTCACACTAAGTTAAAGTTTTGTAGGCCCGAGAACGGCCTGAAGAAAGGAGGGTGCAGTGTAACGGTTTTGAGAAGTGTAACGAATTTGAGAAGTGTAACGGGTTTTGAGAAGTGTAACAATTTTGGAGGAAGTGTAACGAATGTGAAAAGTATGGTTTTGTTGTGTGTAACACCCTCGTAATGTAAATAATGGTCGCAGCCGTCCTCCTAGTTAATTCCTTGAAACTTACACACAGGCCACGATATATCTGTTTTAATAGTTTATTTCCTTATTCTATGTAGGCTAAATATGTGTTTCCCACTAGACTCTGCATTGTACCAAACGAAATAAGCGTAGGCCCTTTCAATTTCCCCAATCATCTCCGCTCTCCCAAAGTTCCTTTCAAAAGCGGTGCGAGTGGTGTTCAATCCCGCAAGCCGCCATTGCCCATGTGCTCATCTCGGAGAAGAGGGGGGGTAGGAGCCGCCAACTCACAGGCGTGGCACGTCGTCATGATCGAAGGAGGAATCGGACAGCCCTAACAGCCAACCAGCACCGCGGTTAGCGACCCGGTAGGCGTGCCCTCGCAGCCGGCGGCTTGATTCCGCCCCGAGTGATAAAAGCGACTGGAAGGGACTGCTTCGGCAGATGAGATGAGCGAAGAGGTGACATACGAGAGGAGCGGTGAGCGGTGAGATGCGAGACGCTCCAAGCCAAAGAGGAGAGGTACTCGGAGAGGAAACCAGCTTTGGAGAGATGCGCTGAAAGGAGGGAGACGGCTCCACCAGGAGGAGAGGAGCAGGTGTGACCAAGCAGCGCGTGACGTCTACAGCATCGGCAGCGGATACGCGACGGAGGGTTTTCCCGCCAAAAACGCGAGGAATTGAGAGCTGCTGCCTCCGACCCTGCCTCCCTCTCCAGCAATCCACCTCAAGCCATACCTGCCTGCAATATCCCCCGTGTAAGTGTGAACGTCGTCTGTCCTAATCGTTGTCCTGGGGTTAAGTAAATTGAATAGTATAAGCTAACGATGCACTGTGTGACTGCTTCTTCCATCCATTGCTGTAAATAATTTTGGTCGCTCTTTCTTTTTGCTTGTGTGTGTATAATAAATCTGTTCTTCCTCCGTACTCTGTCTTCTTCTCTTTTTCCTTCTCTTTCGGTCGCTTTAGAGGTTTCCCGATTGAATATCTGTGGTGCGATCTGGTCAACGTCGGGTGGAATCGGGCCAATTGGGGATCCTGTAACGGTCGCGGTTGGACCATCCGCTCGGCCCATCATAACATCTAAACCGCGATCCATAACAATATATATATATATATATATATATATATATATATATATATATATATATATATATATATATATTGCTACGGTTTTGAGATGTGTACTGTGAGCTCAATAAAGGTTAAAGGTTGTCCTCCATAGATAGTCACACAAGCAACATGTAGCCTCATTTGTGGTAAAGTTATGTCTTAGTATATGTGAGAGTAGGCCCCTTACAGTGTTAATCCTGCGTTGTGTAAAGACAGGAGAATAGTTCCTACTTCAGCAAACTATTCCACATCTGTGGGTGCAATCCAGTTTGTTAAGCATTGGTTGTTCATTAGTCGAGCCTAAAAAGGTGGGGCCAGAGTTGAGGTCGGGAGCGGCAGAGGCGATGACGGTAAGCATGAGCCACCAATCAGAGCTCAGAGGTGGTGGCGTCAAGGGCGTGGTGAGAAGAGTCTGGCGAGTTCCAGAAGGCTCGCGGGGCAGGGCTATATAACCCGATGCGGAAAGCCCTCAACAGGACTGCAGCGTTGTAGAGGTCTTGCAGATGGAAGGACTTGCAGAGGACTCACGTGCACATGGCAGTTGCAGAGTACTTGCAGAGAGGGAAGGACTCACATGCACATGGCAGTTGAATAGGACTGCAGTGTTGTGAAGGACTCGCGTGCACACGGCAGTTGCAGAGGACTTGCAGAGAGGGAAGGACTTGCATGCACATGGCAGTTGCAGAGGACTTGTAGAGAGGGAAGGACTCGCGTGCACACGGCAGTCGCAGAGGACTCGCAGAGGGGGACGTGCGGCAAAGAGGACTTGAAGAGGAACTGCATCACTCGCACCGTATGAATTTGACGATCGCTGGAGATACGTGGGCGCAGCCAGGGCGTTTATAACCACCTTGCGCGGTTCAGCCAAGCGAGTGAACGAAGCTGCATAACCGCCCTTTGCCATAAAAGCCGTCCCTGCCGTTCGCCCCGAAATATCACCCTTGCTTGAGAGACACGCGGCGTGGCCTTGTCTTTGACTACCTCCATCATTGCGGGACGTGCTGTGACCGAGGAGAGCCGGACGGGGCCATTCCTGGACGACCAAGCCGGCGCGTTTTGCCTGAACATCATCCTGCCAATCTGCAATCTCCGTGTGAGTGTGTCAGACGGGCCCGTTGTCTTTGGGTATTAAGAATAAGACTGTATAAGGATTTCCCTGTGTCTCTTCCTCCTGAACTGTAAATACGTGCAATACTCATTAAATCTATTTGTTCTTCCTTTTCTTCTGAATTTGATCATTCCCGTGATTTCTCCAATTGACTAGGCGTGGCACGAATAAGATCGCTCCAATTGGGTTCGATTAGTTATAACAGCGGGGATCACGTGTACGCAAACCGCTCGGCGTATTACCATCACACGTGGTTCATGCGAGGCTTGTTTCCTCACTTCCAGGGCAGCGCGAGTACTTAGGTATGAGTGAGAATTTGTTCCCGAAACCCTATTTTGCGCTGTCCGGAAAGGTCGTAATAGGTCTCGGGTCGCGCCAGGTCAGTAAAGACAAGGGGATCAATCCCCCCTTGATAAGGGGAGAAGGCCGGCGACAGATCCGCAACATTTGGTGTCAGGTTTCGGATAGGACCCGAAGTGCGCTTAATGCACTCAAATTATGAGCGACCGAAATTTAGTTTTAAAATCCCAAAATTAGATTAGTGCCATGGCTAGCCAAAGCGACCGAATGCCCGTGGGTGTAGAAGAGGAGATAGATGAGGAGAGAGAATCGATAACCCAAGACCCCCGGAAAATTGGGAGAAGAGGAGAACATCGATGAGGGGCCGGCCGTAAAGGAAGAAAATGGCGGTGCCTCGCACATTGCGGCGAGAGCCGAGCCCGTGATGCCAGAGTACATGCGAGTATTTATGGTGCAGATAATGGCGAAGTTGGACACCCAGAGGGACGAAGTAAGGTGTGACATGGAGTGGTTGGAAAACAAAATGGGCGATCAAATGAAAGTAGAGGGGGACAATTCAAGGGCAGAAATTGGAGAATTGGGGGACAAATCCACCCGGGACATAAAAAAAATGGGTGATCAATTGGAAGAGGTGAAAAAGGGACTGAATGCAAAAATTTACACCCGAGGGGAGTTAATAAAAGAAATGGGGAGGACATGAGGTGCAGGTCGAGCGGGAAGGTCGCGGTGGTACGCGACGAGGTAACGCGGTGCGAGGAACACGTGGAGAGCGAGGTAGAGCAGAGCGCGGCTAAAGTGACCGAGGGTGTAGAAATCGTGACTCGGGGTGTGGAAAAGCCGACGGCCGCCGAATTAGAAGAGAAAATTTTAAGCGCACCGGCGGTCGTCGAGCTAGATAAAGAAAAATAAATTATAGTTGAAATTGGGGCCGAAGAGACGGCAGAGTTAGAAAATGTATCGCGGGAGGAAGAAATGGGATTTGCACAAAGTCTGCATTTGCATTGTGATGTCGTGCTTCCTAACAAAAATAAAGGTTTGCAGGTGCGGTTGCCGGAGAAGAAGGTCCCAAAGGTGAGTAGGAGTGTGTATGGTGGGAAAAGATTTTTGGCGCGCTTGGGATTGAGACGCAACCCGGGCGCTCATGGAAGGTCCTTTGTGAGGTGTACGAGAGTGAATGGCGCGTGTGTGCGAGAGAAGTGTGTGCCGGAGCACGTGTGTATGTGGGAAAAGTGTGTCGGAGATGAGTGTGAAACAAAGTGTGCGATGGCTGAGGAGAGTGAGAGAGGATGAACACCAGAGTGTGTTGAAGAGAGTGTGCAGGAGTGCACACCAGAGCGCGTGATTGGGTGTGCACCGGGAGAGTGCACACCCATGGACGTTACGGAGTACGTAACGGAGGGGTGTACGCGAGGGTGTGCGATGGCCGATGGTGTTACAGAGTATGTAATGGACTGTGCGAATGGTGTGAGTGCACCTGGGTGGTGTGCACCTGAGTGTGTAAGGGAAGAGAATGCACGGGAGAGTGCAGTAACAGAATGCAGGGAGTGTATGGGAGGCGCTGGAGCACCGCGTTGTGCGAGTGAGGAATGGGTCGTGTGGGGTGAGAACGCGGCCCGAGCATCGACGCAGACCGGGTAGCGTTTAGCATGACATATAGCCGATGCGAGCCCTCAGTGTGTGGTGTGCTTTGTGTGCTGCGGGGACCGGCGGGGATCGTTGCCGCGGCGGTCTCGCAAGGAGCGCCGTGCACAATTCGTGCTGGGCCCCGCCCTGTATGGTCGGTGCCGCGCCTTGGCGGGAAAGGCGATCGGCACGGTTCGAGGGGAGGAAGGAGAGGTCGGAGCTGCGCCCCCTGGCGGCTGTGGTGCTCCGACCGTGGGTGATTGGGCCATCGTGCATGGGACTGCAAGGCTCCACGGAGGGATGGAGCCCTGAACCTTGGCCCAACAAAGCCTCCTCCCCTGAATCGACAATGCCGGAAGGACCCAACCAACAGGAGACCAACCACCCACATGCATTGCTCGGCTTTTCAAAGCCAAGCTGTGACGAAAATGTATTTCTGCACCGAGAGGCTCAAGGGGAGTGGACGGATAGCGATAGTGTTGGCGAATGATACCCGGCGTGGGGAAGTGGTGGTTTCGCCATTCCTCACATGTTTGGACCCATGAGCACTCGATTATGGGGTGGCAGTGTAAACTAGCCGAGGGCATGTGTTACATATTTATGTGAATGTATGTGAATTACTATTCAGGTCTTTGCTTATCAATGTGGACTCGATTAAAGGTTGTTGTGATTAAAGGGTCAGGAGCCCTTCTGGGAAAAAGGAGACCGGAAACGGAAGAAGAAAAGACACGAGGTCCTGGAGAAGCGACGATTCTTCTTCTTCCTCGCCGAGCTCGGACGCGAGCGGTATCGCTATTGAGCAACGTAACAGAATCGGCGTTAAAAGCCCGTCTGGCGAGAGGAGTTACCGGGACGTGTAACTACCCTTTGACACGTCAAGTCGGCGTGGGTTCGTGCACGGAACCAAGCAGCTGGCACAGTTCACCTCACCGTCTACAAGGCCGCGTACGGGTCGCACCTTGGGCCGCGCGCGCTGGGCAAGCCGCGTGTTGCTTTGCCTGCTTTGCTGTACCCGCTTTGCTTGGCCAGGAGGTGCGCGCTGCAGCCGTTGTTCCCGGTACGGGACGTGCCCGGTGAAAGCACGTCAGGAAGGGTCCACCGCCCACGTGCGGAGATCGAACTACCGGAGTACGGAGACATTGAGAGAGACATTGACCATGGAGGGAGTCGGGAGTGGGGCTCACGTGAGGAATGTATAAGATGGCCATCTTAGAGTTATTATAGATGAGTTTACATCTTTGTACTATTGATTGCTGATTGTGGATGGTTGTTGATTGCTCGGGGAATATATCATTGATTATTCCGGATCCTTGGTGTGGGGTTTCTTATTGATTGGAATTCAGATTTATGCGTTACGAAAGAGCATAAATAATAGATCTTTCTGGCGGAGTTCCTCTCACGGTCCGGGGTCACCGAGACCAGGTAGTCACCGGGAGGACCACGTAACAGAATTGGGGGCTCGTCCAAATTACGATTTGTGGATTCGCAATTGGGTCTACGTCCGGGATCTAAAATTGTATAAAATAATAAAATAATATTTTTATTAATTAAAATTTATAAATTAAGTATTAATTGGTCAATTTTTGGGGAAATTGGGGGTAAAGTCTTGGGTGAAGGTTAACAGGTGTTAACGATAGGCACCATGGCGTTTGTGGCACAGAACTTTGCGGTAACACCGAGTGAGGCACAGTTCCGAGCGTTACTAAAGTCGGACCTCTTGAAATTGGCCAAACATTTTAACTTGGAGGTCCGAACTAATTTGAGGAAGGCAGAGTTGCAGACCACGGTGATACAGTCTATGGTGGGATTAGGAACATGGGACGAGTTAGCCTGGCAGTGGCTACCCGAAGAACCAGAAGACGTTGAGCTCCGGAAACTGGAGTTGCAATTACGGAGCCAGGAACGGATCAAAGAAGAAGAAAGGAAAGCAGAAAAGGAAAGAGCAGAAGAAGAAAGGAAAGCAGAAAAGGAAAGAGCAGAAGAAGAAAGGAAAGCAGAAGAGAGGAGAGAAGAGAAACAAGCAGAGGAAAGGAGAGTGGAACGAGAACTCCAGGAAAGGTTAGAAGGGAGAAAAGCAGAGGAGAGGAGAGCTGCCAGGGAACTCGAAGCAGAGGAGAGAAAAGCTGAAAGGGAGTTGAAGGAACGTGATCTGGCGCTTCAGCAAGAGATTAAATTCAAGGAGCTGGATTTAATGAGAGAACGGGGAGAGGTACCACCCTTGCTGACGGGGTCGACACCTAGCCAGAACACCTGGGATGTGGGCAGACATGTGAGGCTGGTTCCACCCTTCAGTGAAAAGGAGGTCGCTAAATTTTTTCCACACTTTGAGAAAGTGGCTCGACAGTTAAACTGGCCGGAGGAGGCCTGGACCATACTAGTGCAAAGTGTGCTGGTGGGAAAAGCTCAAGAGATTTATTCGGCGCTACCAATGGACCAATGTGCAGATTATGAGGTATTGAAGAAGCACATCCTCAAAGCCTATGAGTTGGTTCCGGAAGCTTACCGGCAAAAATTCAGGAATGCCAGGAAGAGGGAGAGTGAGACCCATGTGGAGTTTGCCAGAGTGAAAGAAAATATGTTTGATCGGTGGTGTGAGTCAAAAGGAGTCGGGAACGACTTCGAAGCATTGCGTGACCTGATGCTGGTGGAGGAATTTCAACAGTGTGTCCACGAGGACATCAAAGTGTACCTGCAGGAAAAGAAAGTACCGAAGTTGTGGGACGCAGCCACCCTGGCAGATGATTATGCCTTAACACACTGGATAGGGGTCCACGAACCTAACTCCTCACCTAGATCTCCGCAGGGGAGGTGGGGAACAGCAGGTGCGGAGAACGACAATACATGGCGGCGGCCTCGAGAGGATTATGGGGACAACGCGGATACCCCACCTGTTCGAAATCAGAGGGCTGCGGGCCCAAGACAAACTTCTTTTTCGGGGGGCCCGAGGCAGACCACGAGTTTTTCCTCCGGGCCTACTTGCGCTTTTTGCAAGAAACCTGGACACTTGATGTCCAGTTGTTACCTCATGAAAAGGGAAGACCCAGAGCAGAGTCCGACTAGTACAACTCCGAATGCGATGGTAAACGTAAGAAATCGCCCACAGAAGAGTTACCAACCATTTATTTATGAGGGGTTGGTCTCACTCAAGGGAGACTTGACTAACCCAAGACCGGTTAGGGTTTTGAGGGACACAGGAGCCCATCAATCCTTAATGCTTGAAGGCATTTTGCCATTGTCAAAGAGTACCGCAACTGGTGATAGTGTTCGGTTACAAGGGATCGGTGGCTGTGTTAGTGCCCCACTTCAAGTCATCCATTTGGAATCCGATTTGGTGTCAGGACCGGTCACCGTCGGTTTACAAGCCACGCTTCCTGTAGAGGGAGTATCTGTGATTATCGGAAATGATTTGGCCGGGGGGCAAATTTATGGTAACCCGAGGGTAGGTAAAGAGCACAGCAGGGAAAATAACACCCCACCAGCTCGGGATGGCGACAAACGGTCCAAGTTATTTGTAGGGGGACTGAACTTCAACACAGAGGAAGAAGTTCTGACCTCTGTCTTCAACAGATATGGGCCGCTGGTGGAAGTGCGGGTGGTAAAAGACAGGGAAACGCAACGGTCAAGAGGGTTCAGCTTTGTCACATTTGCAAGCACAAGAGACGCCAGAGAAGCAGAGAAGAATTGGAATGGTAAGGATTTGGAGGGTCGGACCATAACAGTAGGGAAGGCATTTCGTAGGCGTCGAGAGGTCTACAGAAGAGGACCACTTGGCAGGAGTTTTGGGGTTGGCAGCAGCCGATATTACTATGGAGGCTCCCAGAGTTACGGCACCTCCCGAAAGAATGAATGTCAGAGCACTGGCCGAGAAGGAGACCGCCAGTCAGGTAACGGCTGGGACAAGGGGTCCCACCGTAACTGTTAGGAGTCTGGAGAAGTTGAAGCACTATATACGGGGGAGCCGCCGAGCCGAGGCTCCTACATGGACTAACCGTGAACGCCACGTTCTTAAAGGCGTCCAGGTAGTGAACTTTCCTGCACGGACTAACCGTGAACTCCACGTTCTTAAAGGCGTCCATGTAATGAACTTTCCTCCCCGGACTAACCGTGAACTCCACATTCCTTAAGGCGTCCATGTAGGAATACTCCGCTGGGCCTCCAGAAAAAGTGCTATAGAGAGGTTTAAATTTGGGGGCTTTGGGTCACCACCTCTTAACCGTCATTCAAGAGAAACTAGAAGTGGTTGACGCTTGGTCCAGAGGGAATTAATCTAGGGGATTGTGTGAAATTTTGTTGCTTTATTTTTAAGTGATGACTGTGCCCGGGGGGAACTGATGAGTTGGGGGGGGGGGGGGGTGAGTTATCTGGTTTGTTTATCCAAGTTGGCCGGCAAAGAAGTTTTCGCTGGGTTCAAACTTTCTTTCTTGAAGGGGGGGAGTGTTACATATTTATGTGAATGTATGTGAATTACTATTCAGGTCTTTGCTTATCAATGTGGACTCGATTAAAGGTTGTTGTGATTAAAGGGTCAGGAGCCCTTCTGGGAAAAAGGAGACCGGAAACGGAAGAAGAAAAGACACGAGGTCCTGGAGAAGCGACGATTCTTCTTCTTCCTCGCCGAGCTCGGACGCGAGCGGTATCGCTATTGAGCAACGTAACAGAATCGGCGTTAAAAGCCCGTCTGGCGAGACGAGTTACCGGGACGTGTAACTACCCTTTGACACGTCAAGTCGCCGTGGGTTCGTGCACGGAACCAAGCAGCTGGCACAGTTCGCCTCACCGTCTACAAGGCCGCGTACGGGTCGCACCTTGGGCCGCGCGTGCTGGGCAAGCCGCGTGTTGCTTTGCCTGCTTTGCTGTACCCGCTTTGCTTGGCCAGGAGGTGCGCGCTGCAGCCGTTGTTCCCGGTACGGGACGTGCCCGGTGAAAGCACGTCAGGAAGGGTCCGTTCAACCGCCCACGTGCGGAGATCGAACTACCGGAGTACGGAGACATTGAGAGAGACATTGACCATGGAGGGAGTCGGGAGTGGGGCTCACGTGAGGAATGTATAAGATGGCCATCTTAGAGTTATTATAGATGAGTTTACATATTTGTACTATTGATTGCTGATTGTGGATGGTTGTTGATTGCTCGGGGAATATATCATTGATTATTCCGGATCCTTGGTGTGGGGTTTCTTATTGATTGGAATTCAGATTTATGCGTTACGAAAGAGCATAAATAATAGATCTTTCTGGCGGAGTTCCTCTCACGGTCCGGGGGTCACCGAGACCAGGTAGTCACCGGGAGGACCACGTAACACATGCTAGGATATTGATAGGGATTTAGAGATGACAGTAGGGACAAGATTTAAGTAGTGACCTTTGTACAGGTAGAGGGGACGTAGTTAGATTAGATGGATGTTAACGATGAGGGAAGTGCCTAGTGTAAGGGAAGACGGGGAAGCATGAGTTTTAGGGGAAGCAGTCAGTTAGATGATGCTGTGTGTGTGAGGATGGTATTGAGCTTGAGCAAATGAGGAATTGAATGAGAATCACTGTGTGTATTGAGCTTGAGCAAATGAGGAATTGAATGGGAATCACTGTGTGTATTGAGCTTGAGCAAATGAGGAGTTGGTTGGGGATAACCAGAGGTGGTGTATTGAGGACGAATGGAGTGTGTTGAAGTGAATTGACTTGCATGGTGTGCAAGTGGGGAACAGGTGTGTGAGCACAAGAGGTGTGCAAGAGAACTTGGTGTGTGTGAGAATATTTGGAGTGGAATTCTTGAAGCGGGATAGAAGGTGTGGAATGCATGGTGCGAAGGAGTGAATGGGGGGAGATGGACCCCTTCACGAATACCCGGGATGGGTAGTGTAAAGTCAGGTAGAGAGTATGGTAAATTGTTTGGATATTGCCACCTGTGGTGCGGGAAGTAGCAGGAAGTGCTTGGTTGGGTGCATGAGTCTGTGGAATGGCTGGGCGTGTGGGCTTTGTTGGTGCGTATGGTTATTGAAGCACTCCGCCACTGGTAGTTTGTCGGCCAGGTGAGGCTGCAGGTAGGCTCTGAGAGCCAGTTAGGGTCATGTGTAGTGTTCAGTGGGGCCCGAGGATCCCAGGAGAGGACCTGGGTAGCCCAATGCCGAGGAGGGCATCAGGGGGTGAGAGAGCCAGGAGGGGCCTTCCCCAATTTAGGTAGTCGCAAGGAGCAAGGTAAGCTCGGGTGGCGACTTCAGTGGCGGAGGTGCGCAGGTAGGAAAACCTGCTAGTGGAGCCACACGAACCAGCCCCGAAATTGTGCAAAGGCACAGTGTGAAAAATTGGGGAGTGAGACCCAAATTTGTAGGGCGCCGCAGAGTGGTCAATGGGAATTGGTTTTTAGAACCACATAGTTTAAAGATGCCAATTGGCAGGGCAAGACCCCGGGTAGTGTAACTGAGTTAATGTCATTAGGGTAGATAGGATGAGGAATTCCCTTCGCGCCATCCACATTCATTCACCAAGGTGACAAAGCTCCGCACCAGCACCGAGTGACTGATTTGAGTAAGTGAGACGCATCTCGACGTGATTTGACAATGTGTTGGTTCCATCTCTTCCTTCCTGGGAGGGATTGGAAGACGAATTTGGTTTAGAGGGGGACATGGGAGACAGGACGTAGAGACGGATTTGTAATTTGTAAATACAGGGAAGGGCAATGGTAGGGTAAGCTGACGTTGGGGGGCATGAACAGTTAGGGACGAGCTTGCTCTGCTCACTCTCCCGCGCCCCTCATGCTGCATTGCCTTGATTGATGTGTACCTTTGCGCCCTTTCTGCTTTGCTGACTGTGCTTTGCCTCTCCTCCCCACCCATGGACCCACTTTGGAGGAGGGGTTGTGCGGCAACATCAAACTGTGCAGCTGCCCCTTGCTACACCTGTGCAGATGAACTGCATGGCACTTTGCTGCCGTACTCTTTATTATAACTTTGCTGCACATGTACGGCAGTTTTCTGCACCACATTACACATGGACCACACGTTTTGTGGCCTTCCACTTCGCTGAGCAGTACTTTGCTGCAAACTTACCTTGCATCTTCGGACCACGTATTTTGAGTGGCATCAATGTCACGCAGACGGACCACATAAGGTTGGCCCTGCCTGGCCAGAAATTAATAAAAACGAACACGGGTTCTTGTACATTTTATTATTTGTGTGCCAGGAAAGAAGAACTTTAAGTTTTTATTGCACACAGAAGATGAAGCAAGAAGAAGATGCGGCCCAGCAGCAAATGGTGAACTGTGAACTTTTTGAACTGTGTTATGTGTATTGGTGCATTGCTGTGCTTTTTATCCCCTCCAATCTTCTTTCCACA
The DNA here is from genome assembly GCF_964187855.1 of Myxine glutinosa. Lineage (NCBI taxonomy): Eukaryota > Metazoa > Chordata > Myxini > Myxiniformes > Myxinidae > Myxine > Myxine glutinosa. Next base: position 265,676,439 of record NC_136262.1, on the reverse strand, counting down.
AAGAACAGGTCCTGGGTTATAGGGATGTAAATAATTAGGTTTTGTGGTTGTAAATAAGATGCTACCCACCGGCTTTATGTTTAGTTTGAGAATTAATTCCGCAATTCGGTTAATTGTGAGTGCGAGTCTGATAGTTAGTTACACAACGCAGTAGGTGGGACATATCTAGTGTTGTAAAACTGTCGCATACACGGGTTAGAGTAAATGTTAGGGGGACCCACACCTAAGTGTCACATGTCATTAAAAGCTAGTCCCAAGTCTTTCTCAAAACCAGTCGTTCCTACTTGGGTAGGTTCGACTCGGGGACGAGTCTAACGAGGGAGGGGGGCAGTGCTATGGTTTTGAGATGTGTACAGTGAGCTCAATAAAGGTTAAAGGTTGTCCCCCATAGATAGTCACACGAGCAACATGTAGCCTCATTTGTAGTATAGTTATGTCTTAGTATATGTGAGAGTAGGCCCCTTCCAGTGTTAATCCTGCGTAGTGTAAAGACAGGAGAATAGGTCCTACTTCGGCAAACCATTCCACCTCTGTGGGCGCAATCCAGTTTGTTAAGCATTGGTTGTTCATTAAACCCCCCTCACATCGGCCTTACGGGGTCGTTACGTCGTTTACGGCGGCGTTGCGGCGAAAAAATCGTGCACAACCGGGAGCATTCCTTGTGGCACCTGGGACATCCTCAACGCTTCCTGGAGCATTCGTATGGATCCTTAAGCGTCCGGGAGGGGTCGTAATTTATACGGCAACAATATATATATTAATACACTTAAAGTGCAACAACAATAAAAACTTAAGTTCTTCTCGATATATATATTGTTGCGGTTCTGTCGCCGGCCTTCTCCCCTTATCAACGGGGGATTAATCCCCTTGTCTTTACTGGCCTGGCGCACCCGAGACCTATTACATCCCTTCCAGGCAGTGCAACATAGCGTTTTGGGACCAAATTCTCACTCATACCTAAGAACTCGCGCTACCCTGGAAGCGAGGAAACAAGCCTCGCATGAACCATATGAGGTTGGAATATGCCGAGCGGTTTGCGTACACGTGGTCTGCACAGTTATAATTAATGGACCCCGATTTAAGCGATCTTATTCGTGCCATGCTTTGTCAATTGGAGAAATCACAGGAACAATCGAATTCCGAAGAAAGGAAGAACAGAGTGGTTTAATGATTATCACATGTATATACAGTTCAGGACAAAGAGACACAGAGAAATCCTTATTCAGTCTTAATTATCCCAAAGACAACGGGCCTGTCTCACACACTCACATGGGGTATTGCAGATGGTCAGGTGTTCCCCAGCGCGTCCAAGGATGGTCCGCGTCCCGCTCTCCACGGTCCCTGGCACGTCCGCGAGGATGGAGATCGGCGAAGACAGGGCGACGTAGCGTGCCTCTCGAGCAAAGGCGATATATCGGGGCGAACGGTAGGGAGGGCTTTTACGGCAAAGGCGGGACGGCTTTTACGGCAAAGGGGCGGTTACGCAGCCTCGTTCTCTCGCTTGGCTGAACTGCGCAAGTTCGTTATAACCGCGCCCGGCTGCGCACGCCTATCTCTAGTGACCAACTCTTCTTCCTCAATGCCTTGGTGTTGGTTCATGCACGCGTTCTTTTGCGATAGTCAAGTTCATCAAGCGCTTCCCTCTGCAAGTCCTGTTTGCTGCACGTCCTCCTCTGCAGGTCCTCTCTCTCCTCTGCAAGTCCTCTCTCTCCTCTGCATGTCCTCTTGAGGGCTTTGCGCATCGGGTTATATAGGCCCGCTCCGCGAGCCTTCTGGAACTCACCAGACTCTTCTCACCACGCCCTCTGATGCAACCACCTCTGAGCTCTGATTGGTGGCTCATGCTTACCGTCATCGCCTCTGCTGCCCCCCGACCTCAACGCCGCCCCCACCTTTTTAGGCCTACCTCGTGTTAACTCGACTCATGAGTAAGCAAAGGGCAGCGAAATGGATTGCACCTGTAGAGGTGGAATGGTTTGCCTTCTACCGACTCCTCTCCGGCCTTGCACCCCCAGCTCTCTCTGTGCTCTGTCCCCCAAATATTCCTACAGGTCGCACAAGATCTGCCAGCAACCCTCTGATGGTTAAACTGCCGAAATCTCGGCTCTCTGCTCACCTTCACTCTTTCATTCCTCTTTTCTCCCGCCTCTGGAACAAACTCCCTCACTCCCTTCAATCCCATTCCTCCCTCCAGGTCTTTAAAACAGCTGTTCACCACCATCTCTTATCTTCCCCCATCCAAAACCTTGATCTTTTCTACCCCCGCTAATTCACCCCAGATCCACCTTGTTTGAAATTCCAACTTCTTTCCTGGAAGTCCTGGCAGTGTCCATATGTTTTATACCTCTCCCACCGCCCCCTTCCCATGCCCCCCCCCCCAAAGCCCTCGCCCTCTCTCAGATCTCTCGATGTCTCCATGTCTCTCGGTCCCTGCTCTCAAATGTTGTGTTTGTGTCC
>NC_136262.1:265558982-265668982 GCF_964187855.1 Myxine glutinosa | reverse complement strand
GACACACTTCCCTGCTAATGTCTGCTGCTCTTCTTCTGCCCCAATCGGTTCTTCTGATCATGTGCTTGTTAAAGTGGACATCTCTCTGGCCATTCTCAGAGAGCCTCCTCAGCGTCGCCAAGTCTGGCATTTCACTCAGGCCGACTGGGACGGGCTTCAAGCAGCCATAAATCATCTGGACTGGTCTCCCATCTCCTCTGCCTCTGACATCAATTCTTCCTGGGAATTCTTCCAAAGCAAACTGCTCTTTCTCATGCACAGATTTATCCCATCTCGTCTTCAGTTGTCATACCCTTCCTCCCGTCCATGGTACACTGAATCTTGTGGTGAGGCAGTTGCCCTGAAACAACTTGCCTTTGCCTCTTGGAAGGCTAATCCACCTGAAGGCAATCTCAGTTCCTTCCACCAAGCTCGAAACAAGTGTGTGTCTACCCTCAGGAGTGCCAGGAAGCACTATCTCTCCACACTCAAGAATGAACTCTCAAACCTGTCTCCTTCCTCCAAATCCTGGTGGCGTCTGGTCAAATCCATTTCTGGTGTTTGTTCCCCCTCCATCCCCTCCCTTACCTCAAATGGCTACACACCGGTTGACACCGCTCGTGACAAAGCCGAATGCCTCAACTCTGTGTTTGCCTCAAAATCTTATGTCCCAAACCCATCTCTCTCTGTTCCCACCTTACCCAGTCGAACCCAACTGCTCCTGGACTCTGTGTCCTTCTCTCCTGACAAGGTGGAGGAGTTTTTGTCAAACCTCGACTCTGATTCTGCAACTGTACCAGACGGCATCAGCCCACGGGTCCTAAAATCCTGCTCTGCCGCTCTATCTCACCCTCTCTCTGTTCTTTTCACCCTCTCTTTTGCTCGAAGTCATCTGCCAGCATCCTGGAAATCAGCAAACATTACCGCTTTACACAAAAATGTGCAAAAACAGATCCTTGCAACTACAGACCAATCAGCCTGCTCCCAATTATCAGAAAAGTCATGGCATCCATCATTGCTTCGGATATCAAATCCTTCCTCTTCTCCAATGGCTTGATCCCCGATCATCAATTTGGATTCAGACAAGGTCATTCTTCTCTGGACATGCTGCTTCTGCTGTCTCAACAATGGATGGAGGTCCTCAATGCCAAACAGGAAATCAGAGCCGTCTCCCTTGACATATCACGTGCCTTCGATACGGTCTGGCACCCAGCTCTGCTCACCAAACTCTCCTCCTATGGTATCCATGGAAATCTCCATGCATGGCTTGCGGACTTCCTCTCTGGTTGTAGACAACGTGTGGCCCTGAATGGATTTCTCTCATCTCCCCTTCCTGTTCAGTCTGGAGTTCCCCAAGGCAGTGTTCTGGGCCCTGTGCTTTTTCTGGTCTTTATCAATTATCTCTCCGACTCTCTGGAAAATCCTCTCTATATCTTTGCTGATGACTCCACTCTCTGCCGCTCCAATCCTCTTCCCTCAGATCAGCAGTCTGCAGCCTCCGCACTCTCTGAAGACCTGGGCAAAATCACAGACTGGTCAAACAAATGGAACATGTCTTTCAATCCTGACAAATCTCACACTCTTACTATGTCTCTCCGAAAAGATCGACTGGACAACACTCCCATCCACTTTCTCAACTATTCTCTCCAAGAAGTTCTGTCGCTCAAGCTTTTGGGTCTCACTATCTGCCATGATCTTTCTTGGGAAAACCACATTTCCAAGCTGGCCTCCAAAGCCAGTCGTCGACTGGGCATCCTCCGTCGTGCGAAGTCCTTCCTCGGCATACCTGAGCTCCTCACCACATACAAGGCTTTCATCCGCAGCTCAATGGAATACTGTTCTCCCCTATGGGCCGGTGCTCCTGCCTCACACCTAGCTCGGCTTCACGCTGTTGAAACCAAAGCTTTCAGAATCATTGGAATCTCCCGCGATGACGCTATCTCCGAGGGCCTTTCACTCACTCACCGCAGACAGGTAGGTGGTCTTTCTGTCTTCTACCGACTCCTCTCCGGCCTTGCTCCCCCAGCTCTCTCTTAGTACATGGTGTTATGTAGAATTATTTTATGTAAGTGCAAAATTTGCTACACTAGTGGAACCAATGTTTTTTTGCATCTATATACCCTTGGCAACAAGACCTGAGTTGGTTCCATTTTTTTCAATGGCGTCTTCGTCCCTAACCCCAAGCCAAGTAGAAGTCCACGCTATGAAAACTTTCAACTTGGTCAGTATCAAGATAAAGTTGTTAATGCAACACAGCAAGACTTTGCATGGCTACTTTCACGGTATTCACAGAGGCACCATGAAGAGACATCAGACGGTATACCAGTTTGGTCAGCATACAATTCTCGTGTGTACACTCCAGAAGAGAACAAGACACCCAACCTTGATCAAGATCACACAATGCCCATCATTAAGGCACCAGCTCATGAGTGGACAACACCGGTGACGGTTCTTGAGAAGCTTTCGTACCTCAATAGTGTTGTGTGTCCAGAAAACACTGGAACGATCTTAGTTACATTTGACATGGATCTTTACAAGAGGGCCCTAAAGTTAGAATATCTTCATGACCAATATGCTGGGAAATGGATGGTATGCCCTGGTGGTTTCCACACTGTCTTGTGTGCACTAAGGTGCCTTGGGAGGACTGTTGAGCACGGCGGGCTTGATGAAGCTTGGAGCAAGGATCTGTACAGCACTGTGACAGTAAATCAGATACTCAATGGGAATCACCACAATCGTGCTGTTCAAGCTCATGAGCTCACATTAGAGGTATTCTTTGATCTTGGCTTTCAGAATTTCTGAAAGAGAAGCCTGCAGTTGTAGAAGCTCTATCTGCCTGTATGGATAACTTGATAGAAGCAAACAAGAAAGAGGTAGGCATTCAGGAAGCCCATCACCAACTTCTAATGGAGATTGAACATCTAAACTTGGAAAAGCAGCTGAGTGATTTTGACAGGAGCCACAGTAAATTCCCAATGTATCAATGGGCACGAACGTACATGAGGCAAGTGTTGGCGCTGATTAACTTCACACGTTCACTGAAGCAGCCAGATTTCTTCCTGTACTTGGCGTCTCTAGAAAATTTGTGCATATACTTCTTCAGCTACAACCCACTAGATTATGCTCAAAACAAGTTGTTAGCCAAAGATATTTCACAAAAAAACGTCTGTTAACTGGATATAAGTGTTCTGGTGGATTTTCTGTACAAGGAATGACAAAAATGCCAGAAAAATGGTTAATCAAAGTGTTTTAGGTGAAAAGATACATACAAAATTGCAAAAAATGGCGGCCATTTTGAAAGTCAAAATGGCCGCCAAAGACGCCATTGAAAAAAATGGAACCAACTCAGGTCTTGTTGCCTAGGGTATAAGGATTCCAAAAAACATTGGTTCCACTAGTGTAGCAAATTTTGCACTACAATGACACAACACCATGTACTATCTGTGCTTTGTCCCCCAAATATTCCTACAGGTCGCACAAGATCTGCCAGCAACCCTCTGATGGTGAAACTGCCGAAATCTCGGCTCTCTGCTCACCTTCACTCTTTCATTCCTCTTTTCTCCCGCCTCTGGAACAAACTCCCACACTCCCTTCAATCCCACTCCTCCCTCCAGGTCTTTAAAACAGCTGTTCACCACCATCTCTTATCTTTCCCCATCCAAAACCTTGATCTTTTCTACCCCCACGAATTCACCCCAGATCCACCTTGTTTGAAATTCCAACTTCTTTCCTGGAAGTCCCGGCAGTGTCCATACGCTTTATACCTCTCCCACCCCCCCTTCCCATGCCTCCCCCCCCCAAAGCCCTCTCCCTCCCACAGATCTCTCGATGTCCCTGCTCTCAGATGTTGTGTTTGTGTTCCTTCCCCTCTCGCCCCATCTTGTCTACCGCTCCCCATGTTATTTGTTTTATGTGTCGGTTTGTCCTTCTATGTGATTAATGTTCGCTCTTTCACGAGCCTCGACCTTGTATACAAAAAAAAAAAGAAAAAAAAAGTGTATGTACGTATGTGTGTATGTATGTATGTGTGCATGTGTGTATGTACGTATGTGTGTATGTATGTGTGTGTGTGTGTGCATGTATGTACGTATGTGTGTTTGTATGTGTGTATGTATGTATGCACGTATGTGTGTATGTATGTGTGTATGTATGTATGTGTGTCGGTATGTGTGTACGTATGTGTGTATGTATGTATGTGTGCGTGTGTGTGTGTGTGTGTGTGTGTGTGTATGTGTGTGTGTGTGTATGTATGTATTGTTACGGACACGACTTAAGATGTTGTGATGGGCCGAGCGGAATGGCCGCCGTGTTCGCACAGTTTACCCGATTCTTCCCCAACTCACCCGATTCCACTCGAACGTTGGCCGAATCGCGCTACGCTAAATCAATGAAGGAAAGGACACAACGGCTGGGATAAATGAAACGACACAAGGGGTACAGTTCTCAAGACCTCCGGAGGAGGATATAATTGGTGATGCAGAAAAGGGGTAGATTACAAGGTAAGAGGTAAAGCACAGAAAAGATGGGCACTTAGACACAGTCTTATCTTATCCCCGACAGACCACAGACAAACGGAACAAGACTGACTTACACAGGGATTGATGGCAGGGAAGGGCAGGCAGTCGATAGCACAAGGTGCACCTTGGCTCAGGGACAGGATACAGCACGGTCCAGTAGATGCAGGGAGGTGTCACAGCGCTCGGTTGGTGGCGTCTCTCTTCCTTCAAGTCCAGCGCGCATCTGACGTCACCTCCCTCTTCCTGCGCATGCTCAGTGGGGAGTGACACGCCCTCGGCTCATTGGCTCCGCCCCAGATGGAATCGGTCCGCCGCTTCTATTGGGTGCGGGGGGTTACCGGGCTCCGCCCTTGACGAGGAGCTGACAGCGAGCCCCTACGTGGTAACCCCGTCGGAGCACATGTTCGATGGCGGCTAACCAAGCCGGAGTGAGGACGCGCACTCCCCGCGCCGCCGCCGTTGTTGTTGCTGTTGTTGTTGTTGTTGTTGTTGTTGTTGTTGTTGTTGCTGAACCGTGAGGAAGAGCTGCGGGGAGGTATTGGGAGGTCCTAAACTTCCTAACGGTGCCATACAATCACATTCTGGTGCAACGAAGAGTCAGAATTAATGGAAACGAATCCTTAACTGACATAGACTAAGAATAACTAGCAAGATGTCCTATAATTGTCTACGTGAGATGCGGTGGACCTGGATGCGACATTTAATGGGGGAAATAGGGGAAGGTCGGGTCTACAGAGTGTTGTTTACAGGAAATGGGACTAGGGAATGGGGGATTGGGGATAGTTGGGAAGTATTGGGGAAATAGGGGAATATTTGCAAGCGGATATGGATGGATGCCAATCTCATATCCGCAACATTGCACCCTTCTCTACCTCGGGGCGACCCGACCCGATAAATTTTTACCTACTTTAGTGTGGCACTCAGATGTAGTTCCCTCTACTATTAACTCAACCCTGAGTGCGACAGTTTTACAGATGTTCACAAATGAGTAAATATGTCCCCCTGCGACGTTGCACCCTTCTCCTCACAGAAACACACCCACAGGATAACCGAATCGCGGAAAGAATCCTCAAACTAAACATACAGCCGGTAGGGAGCATCATTTACACAAGACTACACTGATATTTACACTACGATCCAGGACCTGTTCTTTGAGGAACACATGCAGATGTTATGCATAGAGAGAGCACGCATGCCAGCATCGATACACCAACCCACGAGTGCCCTGTGGCCCTACGGCCTTTAATAATGTGCAGAGCACCCCGTCCAAGCACCAAAAGCACCACCCCAATGTGTACAGTCAGCACCATCCGGTGCACCAATAAAGTGTTCAATAAAAATGCACAATTAAGTGTCCATGGTCACCGGTGGTGTCGCAGCCGGCCGATGTTCTGCCGCTGGTCTTGCCTTGGAGCCCACTTGGTGTTCTGGCTTCTTTAGAAATAAAGAAAGGTGCCAACCGCGTCCATTTCTGAATTGTGGCCGTCAGGGGGCCAACTTTAAGTGGTTCACCTGTATGGCATAGGTGCCACGTTGACCCAGAGGTCCATCCACGGGTGGTGCTTGCCCGCAAAAGAACTGCGGTCCATGGTGGGCGGCCACAAAAATTGCGGTCCATATGGTGTATCGATCCAGGCAGCAAGCAGCGAAAGTACAGGCCCACAACTGCGGAGCCAGCACCTCTCTCTCCTCTCTCTCTGCCCCAAAGCCAGATCCTCGGAGGTGGGAGACAAAAGAAGACAATTGAGTAAGGTGGTAAGGGCGCAAAAGTGCACGCAATACAAGGTAATGCACACTGGGGGCACATGGGAACCAGGTGAGACAGGTACGTTCCTACCGTACGCCCCCCACCCACCAGGTAACCTACATTGCCCCTCCCTTACCCCTTACTGTATCCACAAAACACAACACTACCCATAAACATCTACTTTACACATCAACAACCGTCCCTACTGTCTTCCCCGTTCCTCCCATAAACCAAATTCGTCTTCTCTCCCTCCTAACCAATCAAATTTGCCATTTCCAACTCTCATCAAAATTTGCCATCTCCAACTCAACATCAAAATTTGCCATCACCAACTCATCATCAGTCCCTCCTAAGGAGGGAGAGATGGAATCACCCCAATGTCTCATCCACGTCGTGATGCGTCCCACAAATCCACACAGCAATTCTCCTTTCCTGCAACACAAAACAAAGAAAACACAGGTGTGGAGTCATCATCATCACCTCAGGCAAGTGGCTGCGTATGGTGCGACAGGTTCATCAATCCTAACTATTTCCTAAATGACTTTAACAACTTTACATTACCCGGGGTCTTTCCCTGCCAATCCATTGGCCAACTTACACTATGGGTTCTAAAAACCAATTCCCATTGACCAAACTGTGGTGCTTCTCAATTTGGGGTCTCACTCCCCCGATTCATCTCCCGGTGCCCTCGCACAATTTCGGGGCTGTGACGTGTAGCTCTCCCAGCAGGTCTACCCACCTGCACACCTCCACCACTGTAGTTTCCACCCGAGCTTACCTGCTCCTCACCCTAACCTAACTAACTGGGGAAGGCCCTCTCGCACTCTCACCCCCTCAGTGCCCTCCCTGGCACGGCCTGCCCGATCCACACCCGGGATCCTCAGGCACCCACTGACACTAACGGCTCCCAGAGCCCACCTGCGGCCTCACCTGGCCGACATCCTCACAGTGGTGGAGCGCCCAACCAACTACACACACTAACAGGCTACACGCCCAGCCATTTCCACAACACTAATGCACCCATCCAAAGACCATTCTTTCGCCCGCACCACAGATGCCAATATCCAACCACAATTTACCTGTACCCTCTACCTAACACTTACTCTACCCACCCCGGGTACTCGTGAAAGGGGTCCACTCTTCCCCCATCCACACCTTCGCACCATGCACACCACTCCGTACCACTTACTCCAACTCTCTCCACACCACTCATTCCAATACTCCATGTATTCCACACACCTGTACTTGCACACCTGTGCTCTCATACTTGGTGCCGCCTACACCCTTCTCTCCCCCAAGCGCATTCGCGCTGATCCACAACACTCACTACTCATACACTGCTCCACACACCTGTCCAGTTCTCACACAGCATCATCTCATCTAACTACTCCCCTCTGAAACTTGCGCTTCCCAGTCGTCCCTTTAAACTATTGTGCTCCCTCGTCATTATCATCCATACTAATCTACCTGCGTCCCCACTACAGGTATCAGTCACTAGCTAAACCTTAACGTTACCTAATGTCATCTTCGCTAGATCCCTACACACCATATCCTAACCCACCCGGGCTAGTTTTCACTGCCATACACCCCATAACCTATAGCGCATTTGCCCCCGCATGGGAAGGGTGGCAGGGATGCCACCCTTACCCACCGGGCACATCGCTCATCAATCCCCCAGTCCTCTGGCACTAATAAGCCCCCCTTATTCAGAGGTACTGGGTCCCGCCTCGGCATCTAAAGCCGAGGCAATCCACGGGGGCGCCTGCTCGCCGGTGTAAGGCCTTCTAGTTTCCCGGGGTCTGGCGGGGGGGTGTCTGGGGTCGGCTAACCCGCTCCCCGCTGGGCGGAGTTAAGGACCTCAACCGCCGGGGATCATCCCGGCGCGTGGCTCGACAGTGCCGCGCCAGGTGACCCAGACGGTTGCAAGTATAGCACCTCACCTGATAAGGTGCTTGTCTCCGGAATTCCAAATTTCCCCCCCTGTAGGTCCGAATTGGATTACCCGCTCGTGGTCCACCGCGGGCCACCTCCGGGGCCGCCTGCCATGGTCCAGGTCCCGCCAGGCGCTGGTCCACCAGCCTCCGGACCATGCCCGCCAGGTCAGGACTCACGTCGGGGGCGGGCCCCCTAAGGGGTCCGCCCTCCATCGGGGGTCCCACCTGGCGGACCGCCATTGCGTGACGCTCGCTCCCCCGGGCCAGGGGCCTCGCTGCTTCCCAACGGGCCGCAGCGTCAGCCGCCTGGCTCAGAGTCTGCGGGCGCCACATGGCGAGCTGTTGCCGGAGCTCAATATCCGGGAGGGCCTGGATAAAATGGTCCAGCGCCAGGCTTTCCCGGGAATCCGCTGCCATGCTAGCATGTGCGATCCCCACTGCGCGGCGAATGTCGTGGGCAAGTTCCCCGATGGCTTCCTGGGGCTTGCGTTTTCGCAGCGCGAGCTGAGCTTTAACAAGCTCGCTCTGCTGTTCAATGCCGAATCGATTAATTAGGGCGTCGCGGAGGGCTGGCAGGGTGAGAGCACCCGGTGGTAATGCCGTCAGCACCTCCGCCGCCGCGCCGCGCAATGCGGCCACCAGGTGTACTCCACCTTCGTCCTCACCCCAACCATTGCCCTTACACACACAGTCAAACTGCGCCAGGTACGCGCGTAGATCACTCTTGCCATCATACGGCGCGAGTGGGACCTTGTGGGACCACCTCGTATGCGAGTCGTTGCCCGCCTGCCGGACCCCGTGCGTCGCCCCTTGCGGGGTCAGCGCGGGGCCGAACCGGCCGGGCCCCCACAGTACATTACCCCCAAGGGGCTCTCGTGCCTCCCCTGTCCCTCTAAAAACTACCCCTGTTGGTGTCGATGCATGGGTCACACTTCCGCAACCCACTACCCATTCCATACCACCACAACCTTGCTCTCCCACACCTCGCACCTCTCCCATCACCGGACCCTCTCGCTCGCACCCTCGTTCCATACCCTCCGGACCAGCCATACACCTCACTCTTGGCCTCTCACGAACATCCGGGTCTATCTCGACCCCCAAGCTTATTAAATCACCTGGCGCATCATACGCACGACCACATTGGTCACCACTTACACCGGGTCCTCTTTCTCTTCGCTTCTCCTCCATCACCTGCGAATCCCTCATCCGGTTAATGAGCACATCATCACGATCCGAACACAGACTTTGGACCAATTCTTTTACTTCCTCCTTTATCTCTTTCTTATCCTCTCTCCGTCGCTTCTTAATTTCGCTCACCCCTTCTTCCACTTCTTCTAATTTCTGCTTCACCTCCTTCATCTCCTCGTGCGCCCCCTTAAGTTCTTCCTCTAACTCCACTTTATTTTTTTCTATGTGCTCCCGCACCTCCCGCTCTTTAACCTCCATCACCTCTACCACCTTGTTCATTTTCCTCGTCAGGTCCTCATGTACCGTCTGACACTCTTTTTTAATTACCCCTGTAGTGAAATCGTATCCGTACTGAACCCGGGTGGGGATGCTCGCTGCTCGCTGTCATTGTTGTCCCCACTAGGGGCGTGACTATAAGACCCGTTGCTGTGTCAGTGCTCCGAGACTTCTCCCTTGTGACATGTTACATCGGTAGCCTCGTTAATGGTACGCCTTTATAGAATATCTAGCTTGCTTGCATTGACTGATATGAATGGCTTTATGAGATGTCGCATCGTATGCTTATTGTGTATTTCTACTTACAGGAATGATGTGATGATCTAAATGCAATTAGACCAAACCGTTGGACTAAAAGTTGTGCGGACCTGAATGGTTTTCCACAACACTTAATTGCATTTATGATCTGCTGACATGGCTGGCAACAAGACGTTGACGGTGTCCATTTTCAGCGCCGACCCACAAGCCACGGACGGAGGCTTGCAACTCAAGCACTGGCTCAAGCAACTGGAGCATCTCTTTAATGAGCCTGATACCGCTCCGACGCCTGCCGCGAAGCTGGCAATATTACACTCAAAAATCGACTACCGGGTCTACCACTCGGTCGCTCAATGCACGACGTATGATCTTACCGTCGCGGAGCTCAAGCGGCTTTATATAAAAGAAAAAAGCCCTGTGTATGCGCGTTATTTGCTGCAGACGCGACGGCAGCAACCCAACGAGCCTATGGATCATTACGCCCAGGAGCTCCGGCAGCTCATGCTGGACAGCGCCCAGCCACGGACTCCCGAGCAGGCTAAAGATGATCGACTTTTAGATGCCTTCATAGCAGGGGTCTCCTCTCAGGAACTACGTCTCAAACTCTTGGAGAAGACCGACCTGACCTTCGCTACGGCGGTTGAGCAAGCGACGGTGTATACTGAAGCGCGGATGCAATCGAACGCCTATGATCGCACGCGCCTTTTGGCGGGCACCTCACTACACGCCCGGCCGGAGAGGACCACTGACGAGGACGTGGATCCGCCTGCTGAACTCCGGGATGCTCCGGAGGATGACCCTACCCTGACAGCTGCCGTTACGACCAGCAGACCCAAGGCCTTGCGCGGGGCCGCATGTTTTTTTTGTGGAGGGCCTCGTCATGCCCGAGTCGTGTGTCCGGCACGTGACGCTATTTGCCATTTGTGCTCGCTAAAGGGACATTACGCGAAAGTGTGCAAGAAATCGGCACGCGGCTCGCGGCCCTTCGACTCGCGCAGCCGCGGTCGAGCAGGCGCGGCAACCTTGAACGGGCTTGTAGCAGAACCCACGAGCCCAGCGCCTTACCCGTCTTCGAAGGGGAGGGCCCCTCGCTGCGGCCCGCTGGGCGCTCAGACAACCTTGACTGGCGCCACCGGAAAGCCACCACCGTCTCATTCTCCATCGGGGACAAAGGCCGCGTCCTTGGCCAAACCTCGAGCCACGCAAGGGAAGAAACAGCTTTCGAATACTACGGAAGCCTTTTGTCAAAGCGACCAAACGAAAAAGGCGATTTCGAATACTACTACGGAAGCCTCTTGGCAAAGCGACCAAACGAAAAAGGCGATTTCGAATACTACGGAAGCCTTTTGTCAAAGCGACCAAACGAAAAAGGCGATTTCGGCTACAACGGAAGCCTTTATCTGCCAGGAGTGTCAAAAGGCGATGTCAAATACTACTGAGGCCTTTTCTCATCGGATTTTGAATCGCGAAACACCGGAATGCTGGGGAAAGCCCTCTGATGACGAAAATGGATTCCCCATGGTCAACGCAGACTCCGGCCACGATCGCAAAACTGCTGCTGGTGTAGGATCCACCCGCGAGGCTGGTCCGACCCATTCGGGGGGCTCAGTCCCGCTCCCAGCTGCCTCGTCTGGCCTGGCTCAAGCCCTTATTCCCCTTATGGTTGAGGGCCATTGTGTTCAGGCCTTGGTGGACACCGGATCTACGGATAGTTTTATCGACCAGCGACTTGTGCTCAGGCATGGATGGCGGATCGGGCGGTCTACACGACGGATCTTCATGGCATCCCAGGGACTCCGGCTTAGCACAAAAGGGGAATGCCGATTGAAACTAGTGCTAAAGGGACGGGTTTTCCCTGATGTACACCTTATGGTTTTACCCGCATTATGTGCTGATATTCTGCTAGGACACGATTTTCTTAAGCTGCATGGACGTCTGGTAATGGAGTTCGGTGGGCCTGACACTCTTGTTGTGGGGGCGGACGACGCGCTAACGGTGTGCGCCCTAGCGCAAATGGACGTCCGTCCGCTTTCGCTGTTCCCCAATCTAACCTCCGACTGTACCCCTGTCGCGGTAAAATCGAGACGCTACTCCCGCGCGGACATGCAATTCATTGCGGACGAAACGACTCAGCTCTTGAAAGACGGCATCATAGAACCTAGTAGGTCGCCGTGGCGTGCCCAGGTCTTAGTGGTGCGCAGTGAGGCCCATCGCAAACGCATGGTAATCGACTATTCCCAAACGATTAACCGCTTTACACAGCTGGATGCCTACCCCCTTCCGGGGATGGACGCGCTAGTGCAACAGGTGTCCCAGTATTCGGTCTATAGTACTCTCGATCTCCGTAGTGCGTACCACCAGATCCCTATCTCTAGGGCGGATCGTATCTATACCGCTTTCGAGTCGGGGCAGCGGTTGTACCAATTTACACGATTGCCCTTTGGGGTGACGAACGGGGTCGCTTGTTTCCAGAGGGCCATGGATGACCTCGTTGCGCGGGAGCACTTAACCGATGTTTTCGTCTACCTCGATAACCTTACGGTTTGTGGATATGACCAAGGGCACCATGACGCTAATCTGAAGCGCTTCCTTGAGGTCGCGCAACGGTATCACTTAACTATGAACGAGGATAAGTGCCGATACTCCCTACGCACCATAGATCTTCTGGGGTACACCGTGACCCATGGCTCTGTCTCTCCGGATAAGGAACGTCTGCGACCTTTGCTCGACATGGCCCCTCCCTGCGATCGGGCTTCCCTGAAACGCGCCCTTGGGCTGTTCGCCCATTACTCCAAATGGGTGCAAAATTTCTCCGCGAAACTTCGCCCCCTTGTGGCCTGCGACACCTTTCCCCTGAGTTCGGCCGCATTGACGGCCTTTGAAGGACTTAAGACCGACATCGCCCGAGCCGCCGTAGCAACCATTGACGAGAGCGGCTCGTTCGTCCTCGAAAGTGACGCCTCGGATCAGGCCATCGCGGCGACCCTCTCCCAAGGGGGACGTCCCGTGGCTTTCTTTTCACGGACTCTTACCTCCGCTGAGCGGCGGCACTCGTCCGTTGAAAAGGAAGCGTATGCGATCGTCGAGTCTATTCGGCGATGGCGCCCGTACCTACTCGGGCGGAGCTTCCAAATCATCACGGACCAGCAAAGCGTTGCGTTCATGTACGACACCTTACACGCCCAGCGCATTAAGAACGAGAAAATCACTCGCTGGCGTATCGAACTCGCCGACTTCTGTTACACCATCAAATATCGCCCAGGGAAGGATAACCTGGCCGCCGATGCCTTATCGCGCCCCACTACATGTGCTGGTATCACCTCGTTGGAGGGCCTACGGGTGCTGCATGCTACTGCGGGCCATCCCGGCGTAACGCGTTTCGCTCATTTCGTGCGGAGTGGGAATCTCCCTTACTCGATTGACGATATCCGCCGTATCTGTCGCGACTGCGCTATCTGCGCGGAAATCAAACCGCGTTTCTATAACCCCCCTATGGGGACTCTGGTGAAGGCTACACGCCCGTGGGAACGCTTGGCGATGGATTTCAAGGGCCCTTTGCCGGTGTCGAGCGGCTCTCACTATCTGCTCACTATCGTTGATGAGTACTCACGATTCCCCTTTGCTTATATGTGCGCGGACATGACTGCTGCCACGGTGATGCGTTGCTTACAGAACTTGTTCTCAATGTTCGGTTACCCGGCCTATGTCCATACCGACCGGGGTGCAGTCTTCTTGTCTCAGGAGGTGCGCGGCTATCTGCTCCAAAACAACGTTGCGTCTAGTTACACCACGCCGTATAGACCCCAGGCTAATGGGCAGATCGAACGCTTCAACGGGATTATCTGGAGGGCCGTCATGCTCCATCTCCGGACCCACGGCCGGGGCCTCGATAAATGGGCTTGGTCGCTACCTGCGGCGTTGAACTCAATCCGGGCACTCCTGAGTACGGCAACTAACCAAACTCCCCACGAGCGTCTTTTCCACCACCCCAGGAGCTCGGGGTGTATACGATCTTTGCCCAGTTGGCTCGCTGGGCCCGGGCCGGCCTACCTTAAACGGGCAGTTCGCGCGAGCAAGTACGACCCCCTTGTGGACAAAGTGCAGATTCTCCAGGCTAATCCTGAGCATGCTCGTGTGATGACGTCTGATGGTCGTGAGACTACTGTCTCCGTTCGTCATCTTGCCCCTTGCGGGGTCGACGACCTTAGTAGGGAATCGGACGAACCAGTCGAACCCGTCTATGAGACTATGACCTCTCCCGACGCTCCCATCGCCGACAGTCCACCGACCCTCCCCCCGTCGAGACTGCCCGGGTCCGACGACTTGGCGTTACCCCCTTCATCACCCGACCCTGTTGACGCCTCTGACACCGGGGATACAGGGTTACGAGACGCCGTACCCGGGGAATTTCGAACGCGTGCTGGCAGAGAAATTCGCCGCCCGGCCCGCTACGGTTGGGCCGACTAATACTCCGCGCCCATGCTGACGCTCACTCGCTTTTAGCCACGCGGCCGTATAATTCTGACGGGGGGTGAATGTAGTGAAATCGTATCCGTACTGAACCCGGGTGGGGATGCTCGCTGCTCGCTGTCATTGTTGTCCCCACTAGGGGCGTGACTATAAGACCCGTTGCTGTGTCAGTGCTCCGAGACTTCTCCCTTGTGACATGTTACATCGGTAGCCTCGTTAATGGTACGCCTTTATAGAATATCTAGCTTGCTTGCATTGACTGATATGAATGGCTTTATGAGATGTCGCATCGTATGCTTATTGTGTATTTCTACTTACAGGAATGATGTGATGATCTAAATGCAATTAGACCAAACCGTTGGACTAAAAGTTGTGCGGACCTGAATGGTTTTCCACAACAACCCCTACGTCCTTTTTCATCTCCTTCTGTGTCGATTTTAAACCCTCTATTACCGCTGTGTTCTTCTTTACGTGGTCCCCCAACTCCTTTTGTCCCACTGTCAGTTGTTCTACTCCCAGCGTCAACTCCTCTATACCATCTTGCAATTTTACAGTCCCCTTTCTCACCTCCTTCTCCATGCGCTCCTTACAGTGCCTCACCTCCTCGCGCACTCCTCCGACCTCCTCACTCACACCTCTTCTGATCTCTTCTCCCATCACTTGCATCTCCTGCCCAGATGCCACCCTCATCTGCTCCATTTCCTCCCTGTGAGCATCCAATTTAGTTTCTACCCCCATTCTGACCCCCTCTATCTGCTGCCCCATTTGTTTAACTTCCCTTTCCGCTTGGTCCCTCATGTCCCTCAATTTGCCTTCCATACTGTTTTCTAACCCCTCTAACCCCTTTTTCATCCCTTCCATTTGATTCTCCTGAACGGCCATTCTGTTTTCTACCCCCATTAACCCCTCCTGTATTTCCCCTAATCTATTGTCTAATCCCTCTATTCTACTCCCTAACCCTCCGATCTGGGCCCCCATGTCCTCCCTCAATTTCTCGCTATTGGACCCCATCCTTTGTTCTAACCGTTGGCTATTGGCCCCCATGTCCTCCCTCAATTTCTCGCTATTGGACCCCATCCTTTGTTCTAACCGTTGGCTATTGGCCCCCATGTCCTCCCTCAATTTCTCGCTATTGGACCCCATGTCCTCCCTCAATTTCTCGCTATTCTGGCCATAAGGGCCTTCATTTGTATTAAAAAAAGGTTCAAATCTACCAGCGGCGCTACTACGGTCGCGGGCGCGGTCGCCGTGGCCATGTGCGAGGCGCCATTTTGCGTGCCCGTAACCTCGTGCGCGAGGCCGCCATTTTGCGACCCTGCCACCCTCACTGCTTCGCTCTCCTCTTGTCCCTCAATTTGGTCCTGGATCGATCCTGCCTCACTCTCCTCTACCGGAACCCAGCCGTCTTGATCTGCCATAGCGCGACTTTCAAAATTCGGGTTTTTATTTTTGTAAAACAAAATCAAATTTCGCCGTTAATAATTTCGAGCGCGTGAAGCGCGCTTCGGGTCCAATCCCACTTCCCGACACCAATTGTTACGGACACGACTTAAGATGTTGTGATGGGCCGAGCGGAATGGCCGCCGTGTTCGCACAGTTTACCCGATTCTTCCCCAACTCACCCGATTCCACTCGAACGTTGGCCGAATCGCGCTACGCTAAATCAATGAAGGAAAGGACACAACGGCTGGGATAAATGAAACGACACAAGGGGTACAGTTCTCAAGACCTCCGGAGGAGGATATAATTGGTGATGCAGAAAAGGGGTAGATTACAATGTAAGAGGTAAAGCACAGAAAAGATGGGCACTTAGACACAGTCTTATCTTATCCCCGACAGACCACAGACAAACGGAACAAGACTGACTTACACAGGGATTGATGGCAGGGAAGGGCAGGCAGTCGATAGCACAAGGTGCACCTTGGCTCAGGGACAGGATACAGCACGGTCCAGTAGATGCAGGGAGGTGTCACAGCGCTCGGTTGGTGGCGTCTCTCTTCCTTCAAGTCCAGCGCGCATCTGACGTCACCTCCCTCTTCCTGCGCATGCTCAGTGGGGAGTGACACGCCCTCGGCTCGTTGGCTCCGCCCCAGATGGAATCGGTCCGCCGCTTCTATTGGGTGCGGGGGGTTACCGGGCTCCGCCCTTGACGAGGAGCTGACAGCGAGCCCCTACGTGGTAACCCCGTCGGAGCACATGTTCGATGGCGGCTAACCAAGCCGGAGTGAGGACGCGCACTCCCCGCGCCGCCGCCGTTGTTGTTGCTGTTGTTGTTGTTGTTGTTGTTGCTGAACCGTGAGGAAGAGCTGCGGGGAGGTATTGGGAGGTCCTAAACTTCCTAACGGTGCCATACAATCACATTCTGGTGCAACGAAGAGTCAGAATTAATGGAAACGAATCCTTAACTGACATAGACTAAGAATAACTAGCAAGATGTCCTATTAATTGTCTACGTGAGATGCGGTGGACCTGGATGCGACATTTAATGGGGGAAATAGGGGAAGGTCGGGTCTACAGAGTGTTGTTTACAGGAAATGGGACTAGGGAATGGGGGATTGGGGATAGTTGGGAAGTATTGGGGAAATAGGGGAATATTTACAAGCGGATATGGATGGATGCCAATCTCATATCCGCAACAGTATGTTTGTATGTACGTATGTATGTATGTATGTATGTATGTACGTATGTATGTATGTGTGTATGTATGTATGTATGTATGTATGTGCAGTGCATTCAGAAAGTATTCAGACCCCTTCACTTTTTCACATTTTGTGATGTTGCAGCCTTGTGCTGAAATCGTTTAAATTCATTTTTTCCCTCATCAATCTACACTCAATACCCCATAATGACAAAGAGAAAACAGGAATTCAGAAAGTTTTACAAATTTATTAAAAATAAATAACTGAAATATCACATTTACATAAGTATTCAGACCCTTTGCTATGACACTTGAAATTTAGCTCAGGTGCCTCCCATTTCTCTTGATAATCTTTGAGATGTTTCTACACTTTGATTGGAGTCCACCTGTGGTAAATTAAATTGATTGGACATGATTTGGAAAGGCACACACCTGTCTAGGTAAGGTCTCACAGCTGACAATGCATATCAGAGCAAAAACCAAGCCATGAGGTTGAAGGAACTGCCTGCAGAACTCAGAGACAGGATTTTGTCGAGGCACAGATCTGGGGAAGCCGACAAAAAAATCTCTGCTGCATTGAAGGTTCCCAAGAGCACAGTGGCCTCCATAGTTCTTAAATGGAAGAAGTTTGGAACAACCAGGACTCTTCCTCGAGCTGGCCGCTCGGCCAAACTGAGCAATCGGGGGAGAAGGGCCTTGGTGATAGAGGTGACCAAGAACCCGATGGTCACTCTGGCTGAGCTCCAGAGATCCTGTGTGGAGATGGGAGAAACTTCCAGAAGGACAACCATCACTGCAACACTCCACCGATCTGGGCTTCAATGCAGAGTGGCCTGACGGAATCCTCTCCTCAGTGAAAGACACATGAAAGCCCTCTTGGAGTTTGCAAAAAAAGCACCTGAAGGAATCTCAGACTGTGATAAACAAGATTATGTGGTCTGATGAAACCAAGATTGAACTGTTTGGCTTCTGTCTGGCCACTCTGCCATAAAGCCCAGATGGGTGGAGTGTTGCAATGATGGTTGTCCTTCTGGAAGTTTCTCCCATCTCCACACAGGAGCTCTGGAGCTCAGCCAGAGAGACCATCGGGGTCTTGATCACCTCTCTTACCAAGGCCCTTCTCCCCTGATTGCTCAGTTTGGCCGGGCGGCCAGCTCGAGGAAGAGTCCTGGTTGTTCCAAACTTCTTCCATTCAAGAATTATGGAGGCCACTGTGCTCTTGGGAACCTTCAATGCAGCAGAATTTTTTTTGTGGGCTTCCCCAGATCTGTGCCTCAACACAATCCTGTCTCTGAGCTCTGCAGGCAGTTCCTTCGACCTCATGGCTTCGTTTTTGCTCTGATATGCATTGTCAGCTGTGAGACCTTATATAGACAGGTGTGTGCCTTTCCAAATCATGTCCAATCAATTGAATTTACCACAGGTGGACTCCACTCAAGGTGTACAAACATCTCAAAGATGATCAAGAGAAATAGGAGGCACCTGAGCGAAATGCCAAGTGTCATAGCAAAGGATATGAATACTTATGTAAATGTGATATTTCTGTTTTTTCTTTTTAATAAATTTGCAAAACTTTTTAAAATCCTGTTTTCTCTTTGTCATTATGGGGTATTGAGTGTAGATTGATGAGGGGAAAAATGAATTTAAATGATTTCAGCATAAGGCTGCAACATAACAAAATGTGAAAAAAGTGAAGGGGTCTGAATACTTTCTGAATGAACTGCACATACAGACTTGGCATTTAATATGGAATTTTTTTTTTCTTGACTTGGTTTACTTTCTTAACTCAGTATATCAATCTGGTGAGTTTCTTTTACACTTTGGTGATTTATTTGTTAAAAGAACCATGTCACTGATTGTCTGTCGCAGCAAGAAGTCAACAACAGGATTATATCACAGGTGGCGTGGCAAAATGTACGGACAGGTGCATTTGATGATTGGCTTCACAGTCGGGTATACAAGGGTTGTTGCGTTCTGTATTAGTGGAAAACAACTGCTGCATGTCTCCAAATGTTATTGCCGCTTCCTCTGGAGATGGTCCGTCAACTCGACAATGCTGTTTGTCATGGAGTGGTGGCTTTACGAAATTACGTCATGAAACAGCGTGCTATTGCTCGGCAGTATGGCATCACTCAAGGTCAGGTGTCAAAGATCCTAAAACGAAATGCTCAGAGGGGTGTCCCTACTCCAATACCGAGGCCAGGACGTCCGCGCTGAACAACAAGGAGGGATGATCGCCAGCTGCACCGGTTAGTCCGCAATGGCCGTACCAAGTCAGCTAATCGGCTTAGGGCTGAGTGGCAGCAACTGACAAATGTGCCTGTATCCAGAAGGCGAGTCAACCAACGACTGGTTCAAGCAGGCTATCGTGCCAGGCGTCCCCTGAGAAAGCCACGCCTGACCAGACAACACCACCAGCGCCGATTGCAGTGGGCCAGGGAGCACCGTCAATGGCAGCCAGGACACTGGAATCACGTGATCTTCAGTGACGAGTCTAGATTTCTGGTCTATCGTCAAGATGGCCGCATCCGAGTGTGCAGACAAGTGCATGAAGCCTACAACAAAGATTGTATAGTGCCAAGAGTCCAAGCTGGAGGTGCTGGGGTGACCGTTTGGGCTGCTTTTCATGCAGGGGGCAAAACTGACCTGGTTGTTCTGAATGGAAACCTGAACCAGTTCAAGTACAGGGCCATTCTGGAAGAAACATTGCTTCCATTTGCTCGTGCAGCCTTTCGACGAAACTTTGTCTTCCAAGATGACAATGCACGGCCTCATCGTGCTCGCATGATCCAACACTTTCTTGCTGACCATGGTGTAGAGCATATGGAGTGGCCTGCCATGTCCCCGGATATGAATCCGATTGAGAACTTGTGGGCAGAATTAACGCATCAAATCGACCACTTGGACCAGCAGCCGACCTCTTTGCGTGAATTGCAGCAGGCTATTGTCACTGCATGGCAAGCGATTCCTGTCCAAACCTTGGCAAATCTCGTGAACAGCATGCCTCAACGTGTACGTGCTCTCCTGAATGCTCGTGGGGGTTACACGAAGTACTGAACTGTAATTTTACTGTCCGTAATCCCAGTCGTAATTTAACTTTTGTTTTTGTTCAAATTTTTTTGGCTAATGTGCAAAATAAAGAGATACTTCTGGAAAACGTACAGAAGTTTAACACAGTACTGTCCATGAATTGAATTCGATATCAGTTTACATCACTTTCAAGGATCAATTTATTTGCTTCGAAATGTCAAATGTGGTTTTTGTTTCTTTTAAAGGTCACATTAACAAAATCTAGAATAGTTTCAACATAATTCCAATGAACTTTTGGTTCTAAGTCATCTTGAAAAGTAAGTTCAGCCCCACAAAAAAAATATTCCATATTAAATGCCAAGTCTGTATATATATATATACGTATATACCTATATATATATATAATAATAATAATAATTCATTTATTTTGTATAGCGCTTTTCCAGAAGCCCAAAGGCGCTTTGACAGAGTGGAAAACATAATGCATAACAATACATGAAAACAACAATTGCAAAAAGACAAGAATCAAGAAAACAAACAGCAGCGATATACGGCATATATATAAGACAAGAATCAAAAAGACAAGACAAGAATCAATAGGGAAATATTTAAAGCAAAAGGAGGGAGAAGGAGAAGAGATAGTCAGGGGTTAAATGCTGTGGGTTGAATGTTGAATGCAGCGTTGAACAGGTGGGTCTTTAGTGATGTTTTGAATGTGGTGAGTGAGGAGGAGTCTCTGATGGTGTGAGGTAGTGAGTTCCAGAGGGTGGGAGCAGCGATGGAGAAGGCCCTGTCCCCCCAGGATCTGAATTTGGTCCGGATGGAGGGGGTCAGGAGGTTGGTACCAGCAGAGCGGAGGTTGCGGGTGGGAGTGTGTCTGGAGAGGAGGTCAGCCAGGTAGGATGGGGCCAGGTTATGGAGGGCTTTGTATGTCAAGAGGAGGATTTTGTACTGGATTCTCTGGGGGATGGGGAGCCAGTGAAGCTTGTAAAGGACGGGGGTGATGTGGTCACGGGTCCGGGAATGAGTGAGTAGACGGGCAGCGGAGTTCTGAATGTATTGGAGTTTATTGGTGATTTTTGAGGGTGAACCATAGAGGAGGCTATTGCAGTAGTCCAGACGGGAGGTGATGAAGGCGTGGATGAGGGTTTCTGCAGCCGTGGAGGAGAGGGATGAGCGGAGACGGGCAATGTTTTTCAGGTGAAAGAAGGCTGACTTTGTGATCTGTTTAGTGTATTTGTCGAAGGAAAGGGTTTGGTCAAAGATGACGCCAAGATTCCGGATGTGAGGGGAGGTGGATACTGGGATACCGTCGATGTTGAGGGCAAAGTTATGGGTGGATTTTGTGAGCGTTTTTGGGCCAATGATGATTATTTCAGATTTATCACAGTTAAGCTTGAGGAAGTTGATTTGAAGCCAGGATTTTATTTCAGTGATGCAGTTTGTCAGGATAGAGTGGGTGTCGGTGGAGACGGACTTGGTGGAGATGAAAAGCTGGATGTCATCGGCGAAGCAGTGGAATTGGAGACCATGACGGCGGATTAAGTGACCGAGCGGGGACAGGTAAAGGATGAAGAGGAGGGGGCCAAGAACTGAACCTTGGGGGACACCTTGGGGGAGGGGAGCAGTGGGGGATTTGCAGTTATTGATGGAGATGAACTGGCATCTGTCAGAGAGGTATGATTTAATCCAAGATAGGGCAGTGCCGGTGACGTTAAAGGTGGATTCAAGTCGGGTGAGGAGGATAGTGTGATCGATGGTGTCAAAGGCAGCGCTGAGGTCGAGGAGGACGAGAATGTTGAGGTTGCCAGCGTCAGAGGAGAGGAGAAGGTCGTTGGTGATTTTGAGGAGAGCAGTTTCAGTACTGTGGTTGGAGCGGAATCCGGATTGGAATGTTTCATACAAGTTATTGGCAGAGAGATGATGTTTGAGTTGAGTGGCTACAGCGCGTTCCAAAACTTTTGACAGAAAGGGTAGGTTGGAGATGGGTCTGAAGTTGTTTAGGGTGTCAGGGTTTAGACCAGGTTTTTTTAGAATGGGGGTAACAGCAGCAATTTTGAGGGAAGGTGGGACGATGCCTGTAGACAGGGAGGAGTTTATTGTTGCAATGATAAGTGGAGAGAGAGCAGGGAGGGAGGCTTTGACAAAGCTGGAGGGGATGGGGTCAAGAGTGCAGGTGGCAGTTTTCATTCCTATGAGGAGTTCAGAGAGGTCAGTAGGAGAGATTGGGGAGAACCGAGACAGGGGATGGCAGGACAAGGGGGGGCAGGTGGTTGGAGGGGGAGCGGGTGCGGCGGTGGTCAAGCTGTTGTAGATGTTGTCAATTTTGCGTTGGAAGAAAGAGAGGAAGGAGATGCAGTTGTCTACTGTGAATGACTGGGTGGTGGTGTTCAGGGGGCGGAGGAGTTTGTTTATTGTCGAGAAGAGTGCTTTTGGGTTTCCGGAGCCAGAGTGGATAATTTGAGAGTAGTAGGCAGAGCGGGCGCGGGAGAGGGCATCTTTGTAGTGTTGTATGTGGTCCTTGTAGGCTTGGGAGTGAACTGTGAGACCCGTTTTATTGCGGAGTCTTTCAAGTTGGCGAGCACGAGTTTTCATCAGGTGGAGTTCAGGGGTAAACCAGGGAGCAGAATGGGTGAAAGAAACTGTTTTGGTTTTTACAGGCGCAAGCTGGTCAAGGCAGGAGGAGAGAGTGTGGTTGTAGTAGTCAGTGAGGTCGGAAGGGGTGTGGAGGTCAATGAAGGGAGAAGTGGACATTTTTTCAGAGAGGGTGGATGAGAATGAGGTAGGTGAAAGAGCGTTTAGCTTACGGAAGTTGATTGTGCGATAATGCCTTGGTGTTGGGGCGGGGATGTTGATGGTCAGAGTGATGGCTAAGTGGTCAGAGAGGGTGAGGTCGGAGCCATAGAGATGGTGCAAATTTAATCCAGTGGAGCAGACAAGGTCCAAAATGTGACCACGGATATGGGTAGGAAAGTCGACATGTTGAGTGAGGTTAAAGCAGGTGAGTAAATCAGTGAAGTCAGTGGTTATTGTGGAGTCAGTGGAGTCCATGTGGATATTGAAATCACCAAGGAGGAGGATTGAGGGGGAGAGGGAACATAGCTGGGTCAGAAAGTAGGAGAAGTCAGACAGGAATGATGGGTGTGGTTTGGGAGGGCGGTAGACGACAGCCATGACTGACTGCGTGTGACCAGAGAGTTTTAAAGCCAGGTGTTCAAATGATGGAGCAGATGAGATGGAGATGAGGTTGGTCTTGATGTCTTGACGGTGGATAACGGCAATTACGTAACGGCAATATATACGATTATACGTGTATATATATATATAGTCTGTATATACGTATAACATATATGATAATAATATATAT
This sequence comes from Myxine glutinosa, assembly GCF_964187855.1. Taxonomy (NCBI): domain Eukaryota; kingdom Metazoa; phylum Chordata; class Myxini; order Myxiniformes; family Myxinidae; genus Myxine; species Myxine glutinosa. The sequence continues at coordinate 265,645,578 of NC_136262.1, read as the reverse complement.
TATAAATTGCTCCTTGGTCCTTACACAGGGTATTGGAGAGTGTAACGCTCGCCACGAGGTTTGTGACGCTCGGCACGTCCTGTCCCACTGTACTTGTAGGCGTTAAGAATTGCGATTGTTTGACAACACTGGTGCATGATGTAATGGTATTGGCGACCTTGGCCCATGTAGTCTGATGCCAGATGATTTGTAAAATATTTTACGTGCATCCATCTCGATTCGGAAAACGTGCATCTCCCTCCAATTCCGACGTTTTTCAGGAATTAAACACCTCATTGTGTTACGATATTGCCACATTGGGCCAAAAGGATTCTTCCCACGTCAAACTTGCTTGGATGAACCACGTCAACCACCACCATGGTTATTTTATCATCTGGCGAACGGTCAAGGCTCATGGAAGACTTCGACAAAAGAGGTTGAATATCCATACTGGAATTGGAGACATAGAGGAGCAGGGAGCACAAACAGGTAAAAGAGAGACAGACAGACAAACCAGACAAAAAATCGTGACAGGCAGGTAACTACACCTTCAAGCATGCGATTGAGAAAGCCCACAGATTCTGAACTCCAGCAACTACAGGTGTGAGTTGAACAAGGAATAAAGAGAAGGTTACAATATACATCCCAAACTATAATGTAAGAACGTTTCCTTTTGAAAACATTTTGAAGAGCTGAACAATTGTTGATTCCAAAAGGTGGACATGCGAATTTGGGACTAGGCCATGCAGACATGTCCCAACGATATGGGGAACATGGAGGGTAAAGGGGTTTAGAGGGAAGAGGAGATGATGGAGGTTTCTAGGGAAGAGGGGATGATGAAGGAGGTTTCGAGGAAAGAGGAGATGATGAAGGAGGTTTTGAGGGAAGAGGAGATGATGAAGGAGGTTTCGAGGAAAGAGGAGATGATGAAGAAGGTTTCTAGGAAAGAGGAGATTATGAAGGAGGTTTCGAGAGAAGAGGAGATAATGAAGGAGGTTTTGAGGGAAGAGATGATGATGGAGGTTTCGGGGAAAGAGGAGATAATGAAGGAGGTTTCGAGAGAAGAGGAGATAATGAAGGAGGTTTTGAGGGAAGAGATGATGATGAAGGAGGTTTCGGGGAAAGAGGAGATAATGAAGGAGGTTTCGAGAGAAGAGGAGATAATGAAGGAGGTTTCGAGGAAAGAGGAGATGATGAAGGAGGTTTCTAGGAAAGAGGAGATTATGAAGGAGGTTTCGAGAGAAGAGGAGATAATGAAGGAGGTTTTGAGGGAAGAGGAGATTATGAAGGAGGTTTCTAGGAAAAAGGAGATGATGGAGGATTCGAGGGAAGAGGGGATGATGGAGGATTCGAGGGAAGAGGGGATGATGAAGGAGGATTCGAGGGAAGAGCAGATGATGGAGGATTCGAGGGAAGAGGGGATGATGGAGGATTCGAGGGAAGAGGGGATGATGAAGGAGGATTCGAGGGAAGAGATGATGATGATGATGGAGGATTCGAGGAAAGAGGAGATGATGGAGGTTTCGAGGGAAGAGGGGATGATGGAGGATTCCAGGAAAAAGGAGATGATGAAGGAGGTTTCGAGGGAAGAGGAGATGATGGAGGCTTCGAGAGAAGAGGAGATGATGAAGGAGGTTTCGAGGAAAGAGGAGATTATGAAGGAGGTTTCTAGGAAAGAGGAGATTATGAAGGAGGTTTCGAGAGAAGAGGAGATAATGAAGGAGGTTTTGAGGGAAGAGGAGATGATGAAGGAGGTTTCGGGGAAAGAGGAGATGATGAAGGAGGTTTCGAGGAAAGAGGAGACGATGGAGGATTCGAGGAAAGAGGAGATGATGGAGGTTTCGAGGAAAGAGGAGATGATGAAGGAATTTTTTTTATTTTTTTTTGGTATACAAGATCGAGGCTCCTGTAAGAGCTAACATCAATTACAAACACAAAAAACGGACACACAGAACATACAAAAAAGGGAGCGGGAGACAATATGGGGAGAGAGAGGGAAGCACACAAGTACAACAGCAGAGAACAGGGACAACGGAAGATCTGTGGGAGAGAGAGGGCTTAGGGGGAGGAGGCATGGGAAGGCGGGGAGTGGGAAAGTATAAAACACATGGACACTGCTGGAACTTCCAGGGAAGAAAGAGGTTGGTATTTCAAAAAAGTGTATCTGGGGTGAATTAACGGGGGTAGAAGAGATCACGGTTTTGGATGGGGGAAGATAAGAGATGGTGGTGAACAGCTGTTTTGAAGACCTGGAGGGAGGAGTGTGATTGAAGTGAGTGTGGGAGTTTGTTCCAGAGGCGGGAGAAAAGAGGAATGAAGGAGTAAAGGTGAGCAGAGAGTCTTGATTTTGGGAATTTCACCATGAGATGGTTACTGGCAGATCTTGTGCGACCTGTAGGAATATTTGGGGGACAGAGCCCAGAGAGAGCTGGGGGAGCAAGGCCGGAGAGGAGTCGGTAGAAGACAGAAAGCCCACCTACCTGCCTGCGGTGAGTGAGTGAAAGGCCCTTGGAGTTAGCTTCATCGCAGGAGATTCCAATGATTCTGAAGGCTTTGGTTTCAACAGCGTGAAGACGAGCTAGGTGTGAGGCAGGAGCACCGGCCCAGAGGGGAGAACAGTATTCCATTGAGGTGTGGATGAAAGCCTTGTATATGGTGAGGAGCTCAGGTGTGCGAAGGAAGGACCTGACACGATGGAGGAAGCCCAGTCGGCGACTGGCTTTGGACGCCAGCTTGGAAATGTGGTTTTTTCCAGGAAAGACCATGGCAGATACTGAGACCCAAAATATTGAGTGACAGAACTTCTTGGAGAGAATTGTTCAGAAAGTAGATGGAAGGGTTGTCCAGTCGGTCTTTTCGGAGAGACATAGGAAGAGTGTGAGATTTGTCAGGATTGAAAGACATGGTCCACTTGTTTGACCAGTCTGTGATTTTGTCCAGGTCTGCAGAGAGTGAGGAGGCTGCAGACTGCCGATCTGAGGGATGAGGTATGGAGCGGCAGAGAGTGGAGTCATCAGCAAAGAGATAGAGAGAATTTTCAATAGATCGGAGAGATCATTGACGAAGACCAGAAAAAGCACACGGCCCAGAACACTGCTTTGGGGAACTCCGGCCTGAACAGGAAGGGGGAGATGAGAGAATTCCATTCAGGGCCACACATTGACTACGACCAGAGAGGAAGTCCGCAAGCCATGCATGGAGATTTTCATGGATACCATAGGAGGAGAGTTTGGTGAGCACAGCGGGGTGCCAGACCGTATCGAAGGCACGTGATATGTCAAGGGAGACAGCTCTAATTTCCTGTTTGGCATTGAGGACCTCCATCCATTGTTGAGACAGCAGAAGCAGCATGTCCAGAGTAGAGTGACCTGGTCTGAAACCAAATTGATGATCAGAGACCAAGCCATTGGAGAAGAGGAAAGATTTGATATCTGAAGCAATGATGGATTCCATGACTTTGATGATAATTTGGAGCAGGCTGATTGGTCTGTAGTTGCAAGGATGTGTTTTTGCACATTTTTTGTATAAAGTGGTAATGTTGGCTGATTTCCAAGCTGATGACAGATGACCTTGAACAAAAGAGAGGGTGAAGAGAACAGAGAGAGGGTGAGATAGAGTGGCAGAGCAGGATTTTAGGACCTGTGGGCTGTTACTGTCTGGTCCAGTTGCAGAATCATAGTGGAGGATTGACAGAAACTTCTCCACCTTGTCAGGAGAGAAGGACACAGAGTCCAGGAGCAGCTGGGTATGACTGGGTACGGTGCGTACAGAAAGGGAGGGTTTGGGACACAAGATTTTGAGGCAAACACAGAGTTCAGGCATTCAGCTTTTTCACGTGCGGAATCAGCTGTGCAGCCATTTGAGGTAAGGGAGGGGATGGAAGGGGAACAAACACCAGAAACAGATTTGAGCAGACGCCACCAAGATTTGGAGGAGGGAGACAGGTTTGAGAGTTCTTGAGAGAGTCGAGACTGATATTGTTTCCTGGCTCTCCTGAGGGTTTCGATGGAAGAGGAGATGATGAAGGAGGTTTGAGGGAAGAGGAGATGATGGAGGTTTCCAGGGGAGAGGAGATGATGAAGGAAGTTTGAGGGAAGAGGAGATGAAGGAGGTTTGAGGGAAGAGGAGACGATGAAGGAGGTTTCCACTAAATAAGAGAGGGTATGATGGCGCCAATTATATGGAAAGATGTCAACAAGATCGCAGAAGAAAATTCACCAAATGTACGGAATCTGTAGACAATTCCTGGAAAATATACACTTTGGAACGTTTTTATCTTTCAACAAGTGTATATTTACCTCCGTCGCGGTGGGTGGATGGAGGTAATGTATTCATCACTGTTTGCCTGTGTCTGTTTGTCTGTGTCTTTGTCTGTCTGTCTGCATGTGAGCAGGATATCTGAAAAAGTTTTGAACGGATTCTGATGAAACTTGGTGGAAAAGGTTGAGTGTGTGACGACGACGAATTGATTCCATTTTGGTGAAGATATGGATTCGGATGTGGTTGTGGGAATGCGCACAGTTGTGGGAATGCGCACAGTTGTGGGAATGTGCACAGGTGTGGGAATGTGCAAAGGTGTGGGAATGCACACAGTTGTGGAAATATGCACAGGTGTGGGAATGTGCATGTTGTGGGAATGCGCACGGTTGTGGAAATGCGCAGGGTTTTGGGAATGTGCACGATTGTGGGAATGTTTACGGTTGTGGGAATGTGCACGATTATGGATGCGAATGCGCATGGTTGTGCATGGGAATGTGCACGGTTGTGGGAATGTGCATGGCTGTGCATGGGAATGTACACGGTTGTGGGAATTCACACAGTTGTGGGAATGTGCTCGATTGTGCCTGGGAATGTGCACGGTTGATGGTATTTGCGCAGTTATGGGAATGTGAACGGTTGTAGGAATGTGCTCGATTGTGGGAAAGTGCACGGTTGTACATGGGAATGCGCACGGTTGTGGGAATGTGCTCGATTGTGTCTCGGAATGTGCACGGTTGTAGGAATGTGCATGGTTGTGGGAATGTGCACAGTTGTACATGGGAATGCGCACGTTTGTGAGAATGTGAACGGTTGTAGGAATGTGCACGGTTGTGGGAATGTGCACGGTTGTACATGGGAATGTGCACGGTTGTGGGAATGCGCATGGTTGTAGGAATGTGCTTGATTGTGCCTGGGAATGCGCACGGTTGTAGGAATGTGCTTGATTGTGCCTGGGAATGTGCACGGTTGTAGGAATGTGCTCGATTGTGCCTGGGAATGTGCACGGTTGTAGGAATGTGCTCGATTGTGCCTGGGAATGTGCATGGTTGTGGGAATGTGCACGGTTGTACATGGGAATGTGCACGGTTGTAGGAATGTGCACGGTTGTACATGGGAATGTGCATGGTTGTGGGAATGTGCACGGTTGTCCATGGGAATGTGCACGGTTGTAGGAATGTGCTCGATTGTGCCTGGGAATGTGCACGGTTGTAGGAATGTGCTCGATTGTGCCTGGGAAAGTGCATGGTTGTGGGAATGTGCACGGTTGTACATAGGAATGTGCACGGTTGTAGGAATGTGCTCGATTGTGCCTGGGAATGTGCACAGTTGTAGGAATGTGCTCGATTGTGCCTGGGAATGTGCATGGTTGGGGGAATGTGCACGGTTGTACATGGGAATGTGCACGGTTATACATGGAAATGTGCACGGTTGTGGGAATGAGATCGGTTGTGCATGAGAATATGCTGGTTGTGCATGGGAATGGGAATGGGAATGTGTCGGTTGTGCATATGAATGCGCATCGTTGGGGGAATGTGCCTGTTGTGCATGGGAATGGGCACGGTTGTGGAAATGAGCTCGGTTGGGCATGGGAATGTGCCGGTTGTGCATGGAAATGCGCATCTTTGTGGGAATGTGCCTGTTGTGCATGGGAATGGGCACGGTTGTGGAAATGAGCTCGGTTGGGCATGGGAATGTGCCGGTTGTGCATGGAAATGCGCATCTTTGTGGGAATGTGCCTGTTGTGCATGGGAATGGGCACGGTTGTGGAAATGAGCTCGGTTGGGCATGGAAATGCGCATCGTTGGGGGAATATGCCTGTTGTGCATGGGAATGGGCACGGTTGTGGAAATGAGCTCGGTTGGGCATGGGAATGTGCCGGTTGTGCATGGAAATGCGCATCGTTGTGGGAATGTGCCGGTTGTGCATGGAAATGCGCATCTTTGTGGGAATGTGCCTGTTGTGCATGGGAATGGGCACGGTTGTGGAAATGAGCACGGTTGGGCATGGAAATGCGCATCGTTGGGGGAATGTGCCTGTTGTGCATGGGAATGGGCACGGTTGTGGAAATGAGCTCGGTTGGGCATGGGAATGTGCCGGTTGTGCATGGAAATGCGCTTCGTTGTGGGAATGTGCCTGTTGTGCATGGGAATGGGCACGGTTGTGGGAATGTGCCTGTTGTGCATGGGAATGGGCACGGTTGTGGGAATGTGCCTGTTGTGCATGGGAATGTGCCGGTTGTGCATGGGAATGGGTACGGTTGTGGAAATGAGCTCGGTTGGGCATGGGAATGTGCCGGTTGTGCATGGAAATGCGCATCGTTGTGGGAATGTGCCTGTTGTGCATGGGAATGGGCACGGTTGTGGGAATGTGCCTGTTGTGCATGGGAATGGGCACGGCTGTGGGAATGTGCCTGTTGTGCATGGGAATGTGCCGGTTGTGCATGGGAATGTGCCTGTTGTGCATGGGAATGTGCCAGTTGTGCATGGGAATGTGCCTGTTGTGCATGGGAATGAGCACGGTTGTGGGAATGAGCTCGGTTGTGCATGGGAATATGCCGGTTGTGCATGGAAATGTGCCAGTTGTGCATGGGAATGAGCACGGTTGTGGGAATGAGCTCGGTTGCACATGGGGATGGGCATGGGAATGTGCCGGTTGTGCATCGGAATGCGCACGGTTGTGGGAATGAGCTGGATTGTGCATGGGAATGTGCTGGTTGTGCATGGGAATGGGCATGATTATGAGAAGGTTTCCCTGATTATATTAGGAAAGTCCAAGTTTCGATTCAACTTGCTTTGAACTCCTTCATGTGCAGACAGTTTCATGATTCGACGTGAATGTTCAAACACAAAGAAACCGCTCATGAGGGACATGTTCAAAAAGCGCAAATCACGAAGCGTCTCTCTTTCCGTAGTGGACCAGATCAGAGCCAGGGATGTGTCAGACAGAAGAGTAATTTTCTGCTTCGTGCATCGTCTCCCTTGGGATCAGGCAGAAGAGCTCGAGGGGGAGAACATCCCGTCTGAGCCTCGGGCATCCTGGGTAGATTGCGTACCGCTTCGATGGTGACGTTGTTACGCCTGATCGAACGTATCCCTGGCCCCACGTCGTGCGCCTCGTCCGTGAGTGCTCGGGGATTGTCCCGCTTCTGGCACCATTTTATATACGGGAGAATAAGCCTTGTGAGGGTTCCTTGTGGACCGTTCGCTTCACTCGTCACATCAATCTGAACGAAGGAGAAAGTACGTCGTTCGTGCATGCCGCCCGCTGAAAAGTCCCCCCAGGGAGCCAGACGATGATTCGGACCCGTCACCCCTCGCTCTCCATCATCCCGACTCGTTCCTCGGACGCTAAATACCTCCCGCGCGGCGGCTTTTCCTCCCCACCCCTCTCGCATGCTTCCCCAGCTTTCTGGGACTCCATGGTTATAATATGAGCACACGTCGGGCCGCGGAGCCATCTGAACGCACGCTCTGCGTAAACGTGCGTTTAACGTTCGTTACAGTGACGCGCGCACGTCAGTCTTGACCCCATTGGCCAAACGCACCCAAGCGCGGCCGAAAAGCACCCCTACTTATCAGACTTGCGATTGTTCATTGTGTCCATGTTACAACTCTGCTGTACAAACGGGATTCTTACGCAATTAGTGCCACAAACCCCTTAAGCGATGCACGTGGACATGCGGTACTTGGGGACACGCTGCACGTGGAGATGCGGTACTTGGGGACACGCTGCACATGGACTTGCGGTACTTGGGGACACACTGCACGTGAACATGCGGTACTTGGGGACACGCTGCACGTGGACATGCGGTACTTGGGGACATGCTGCACGTGGACATGCGGTACTTGGGGACACGCTGCACATGGACTTGCGATACTTGGGGACACACTGCACGTGAACATGCGGTACTTGGGGACACGCTGCACGTGGACATGCGGTACTTGGGGACACGCTGCACGTGGACATGCGGTACTTGGGGACACGCTCGTGTTCCCTGTCTACCCGAGCTGTTCATTCACCGTCATTGGGTTTTTACATATTGAACATTTTGTTTCCACATCAGATCTCACCAAAACGAACTGAAAATTATAAAGAGCAAGCAGAGATTGCACACCCTCGTCTGGACGTGTTTTCAGTGGTTTTTAAGGCTTTTGTGTTAAAACAAATATGGCGGCCGAACCATATCGGAGATATAGAGGTGCAAAGTTTTTCGTTTTTTCCAAGATGGCGCCCATACCACGTGACATATGACGTCATAATTAAGATTTTTTTAAATCCCTGGGTGGAGTTGCACCTATGGTGAAAATTTCCTGTCAATCGGACCAACGGTTGCATTGAAAATCATATTTATTCTGTGTGGACAAACAAACAGACAAACAAAACGGACTCAAATGCAATACCCTCTCCCCTACTTAGGCGAGGGTAACTAGAACAAAACTCCTCGACGTCACGACGTCGACCGATATGCCTCCGCCCACATTATTACATCATTATAATACCTGCACCAAGTTTGCTTTAAATCCATTCAGCTATTATCAAGTTATCACATTTTTACCTGACATGACCTCTGACCTTTGACCTTTTGACCCCAAAATTTAATCAGTTCATGTTTACATCATTATACATACCTGTACCATGTTTTAATTTAAATCCCTTCAGCTGTTCACAAGTTATCACATTTTTACCTGACATGACCTCTGACATTTGACCTCGGGACCCCAAAATCGAATGAGTTAATCTTTACATCATTATACATATATCTGTACCAAGTTTGAATTAGATCCCTTTAGCCGTTCTCAAGTTATAGATGTGTTACAGACTTTGACCTTTGACCTTTTGACCCCAAATTCTAATCAGTTAACCTTTACATCATTATACACACCTGTACCAAGTTTGAATTGGATCATTTTAGCCATTCTCAAGTTATAAACCTATAACAGACTTTGACCTTTGACCTTTGACCCCAAAGTCTAATGAGTTAATCTTTACATCATTATACATACCTGTACCAAGTTTGAATTAGATCACTTCAGCCGTTCTCAAGTTATAGACCTATAACATACTTTAACCTTTGACCCCAAAGTCGAATGAATCAATCTTTACATCATTATACATCCCTTTCCAAGTTTGAATTAGATCAGTTCAGCCATTCTCAAGTTATAGAGCTATAACAGACTTTGACCTTTGACCTCGTGACCCCAAAATATAATGAGGTTATATTTACCTCATTATACATACCTGCATCAAGTTTGACGAAGATCCCTTTAGCCATTCTCAAGTTATCATGGTAACGAAAACCTTTCACGGACGGAAGGTTAGCCGGACGGACAACCTGAAAACATAATGCCACCGGCGACTTCGTCAACAGAGGCATAATGATTTTGGGCGAGCATGCCTTTATAACCATAGCATGCTATACAATGCGTATACCATGTTATAAACATCAATAACACTGGTAGGACATCCAAAAGGTATGCGCACTCCCCACTGAGCTGTCTCGTTTGGGTATACATCTTGACCCAGCTACAAACTGCCATCATGGTTTTCCACAGGCAGGACATGTCATCACTATGTATTCATTACTGGCAGCGCCGGGTCGTTTCTGGATGTTGAAGATCCTGTAGTCTTATGGTGTTGTGTGGGTGAGTTATCACCGGATCCTCAACAAATCGCAAATTCCTGCTCTCATGGACTAATGCAAAGGCAATGGCAAATTATCCAGCACAACTAAACCATCCGGCCGACAAAACCACCCAGAACTAGCATGATCAAACCACCCAACATGACAAAACCATCCAGCATCAGCCTGATAAAACCACACTGCCGAACCAAACCATCCACCACTAACACGACCAAACCACCCAATACGACAAAACCATCCAGCACAAGCACGACTAAACCATCCAACATGACAAAACCACCAGCATATCCAAACCACCCAGCATGACAAAACCACCCAGCACATCCAAACCATCCAGCATGACAAAACCACCCAGCACGAGCACAACCAAACCCCCCAACAGGACAAAACTATCCAGCACAAGCACGACTAAACCATCCAACACGACAAAACCACCCAGATCGAGCATGATCACTCCACCCAACACGACAAAACCACCCAGAACGAGCATGATCACCACCCAACACGACAAAACCACCCAGAACGAGCATGATCACACCACCCAACACGACAAAAACACCCAGAACGAGCATGATCACACCACCCAACATGACAAAACCACCCAGAACGAGCATGATCACACCACCCAACACGACAAAACCACCCAGAACTAGCATGACAAAACTACCCAGAACTTGCATGATCAAACCACCCAACATGACAAAACCATCAAGCACTAGCACGACTAAACCACCCAACATGACAAAACCACCAGCATATCCAAACCACCCAGCATGACAAAACCACCCAGCACATCCAAACCATCCAGCATGACAAAACCACCCAGCACGAGCACAACCAAACCCCCCAACAGGAAAAAACTATCCAGCACAAGCACGACTAAACCATCCAACACGACAAAACCACCCAGATCGAGCATGATCACTCCACCCAACACGACAAAACCACCCAGAATGAGCATGATCACACCACCCAACACGACAAAACCACCCAGAACGAGCATGATCACACCACCCAACACGACAAAAACACCCAGAACGAGCATGATCACACCACCCAACACGACAAAACCACCCAGAACGAGCATGATCACACCACCCAACACGACAAAACCACCCAGAACTTGCATGATCAAACCACCCAACATGACAAAACCATCAAGCACTAGCACGACTAAACCACCCAACAAAACAAAACTAGTTGCTTGTTGCTGAAGTTGTTGTTGCTAGTTGCTTGCTAGTTGTTGAAGCTTCCGACCATGAGGATTGGTTCTCTCCGGGCATCCAAAGTGAAGTTGTTTTTTCATTCGTGTGTTTGTCAAATTTCAACTCGTTATTTTATTGTCTATGCGTTATTGTTTGTTTATAGTTAGTTTTGGTTTGAATTTCCTGTAACTCGTAATTAATTAATCGTGTTCTGCTCCACGTGTGCGGCCTTGTACACCCATCGGTGTTTTTTTTTTTTTGTTTGTTTTTTTTGTATACTGAATCGAGGCTCGTGAAAGAGCTAACATTTAACTTTAGTCCCCTACTTCGTGTTTTGCTTGGCTCTCAGATTTTTCCCTTCTACCCTGAACATAACACTCTTTGTCTAACGTTTTAAATCCCCATCCCCCCCCCCCCCCCCCAAAAAAAAAAAAAAAAAAAAAAAAACATTTATTTTCTTTTCTTCAAGTGTGCTGTTGTCTCATCCTGTACTTGTTGTCTCATCTCATCTGTTGTCTCATCTGTCATCATCTGTTGTCTCATCCTGCAGGTGTGCTGTTCGCCCCGCCCCCATTACCTCCTTGCCATCCACCTTTTGCCCTGTTCACATGACTCGTGGTTGTCCCTCTTGGCCCTCCCCCCGTTGGTATTTTGTGCATATAGGATTGTTCACGGTTCTGTTTAAATATTATTTAAATATGTTTAAACTTTCCCCTTCAGTGTTTTATTCAGTGGTATATTACAATATGCTGTTTTTCTTCCTATTTAAAAGACTTTTTTCAATTTCCTCTCTAACTCATTCCACTTCAAAAAAAATAAATTCAATCTCTTATAACTCTAAATCACTACATGCTCTAAATTCACATTCTTTCCATCCTTCCTCGCTAACTTCAAAATCACAATAAACCCAATTTGTTATCAATGTTCGTCTTTCATTAGTCATCCACTTTCCAAACTCCCCTCTTGCCCCTCCCCTCCAAATCCCCCCCCTTGCCCCTACACTCCTAAACTCCCCCCTTGCCCCTCCACTCATAAACTCCCCCCTTGCCCCTCCACTCCTAAAGTCCCCCCTTGCCCTTCCCCTCCTAAACTCCCCCCTTGCCCCTCCCCTCCAAATCCCCCCCTTTCCCCTACACTCCTAAACTCCCCCCTTGCCCCTCCACTCCTAAACTCTCCCCTTGCCCCTCCCCTCCTAAACTCCCCCTCACTCCTTCCCTTCAAAACTCCCCCCCAACCCCACCCATTCAAATCTCCCCCCATACCATTCCTCTCCAATTCTCCCTCCTCCCCACTCCTCCTCAAAGCTGCCTCCTCCCCACTTCGTCTCCCTTCTATCTCATACCTCCACCTCCCCCAACCTTCTACTTTCCTCTGCCCCCCCTCAAACAACCCCTCACTGTGCCTCATCCCTTCACCATCAAACCTTTTGTCCTCCTCATCCTTCCCTTTCTTGTAACTCTTCTGTAATCTCTGACACACTATCAACTGCTCTCCCTACCTCCCCCTCTCATCCTTCATCTTACCCTACCCCTCCCCTCCCCTGTCCTGTATCCGATGCTCCCCCTTCCTCTTCATTAACGGTATGGACCTCAAACATCCGGGGCCTTCGCTCAAACCTGACTGATCTCTCCATACAGGTTGCTTCTGACAATCCAGACTTGATCTGCTTAACAGAAACTTTCCTCCTTCAAGATGTCTCTGATTCCTTAATATCTCTTCCTGGTTACTCCCTCCTCCGGTATGATAGACCTAGCCTCGTCCTGGTGGAGGGGTGGCTATCTTTATCAAAAACTCTCTTCCTCACTCTACTTGCACTGCCATCTCTCCACCTCACCCCCAGGAGTACCTCTGGCTACGGCTTCCTCTCCGCTCCCACCTTTTGTTCATATGTGTTCTGTACCGTCCTCCAAACAGTGATGACTCCATTTACATTTCACTGTCTGACAACATGGACCAACTTCTATCCACTCATTCCAACTCTCTCTCTTCCTCATATGTGGTGACTTCAACTATCATCATGCCAGCTGGTTGGGTGTGGGTTCCTCTCTCACCATTCATGGCACCTCAGCAAAGGACTTCTGTGACTCACTGGGATTGACACAATCTGTCAATTTCCCGACCCGGATCTCAGCCAATGGAGTATCTTCTCTTCTAGACTTGCTTATGACAAACTTCCCTGCAAATGTCTGCTGCTCTTCTTCTGCTCCAATCGGTTCTTCTGATCATGTGCTTGTTAAAGTGGACATCTCTCTGGCCATTCTCAGAGAGCCTCCTCAGCATCGACAAGTCTGGCATTTCACTCAGGCCGACGAGCACGGTCTTCAAGCAGCCATCAATCATCTGGACTGGTCTCCCATCTCCACTGCCTCTGACATCAATTCTTCCTGGGAATTCTTCCAAAGCAAACTGCTCTCTCTCATGCACAGATTTATCCCATCTCGTCTTCAGTTGTCTTACCCTTCCTCCCGCCCATGGTACACAGAATCTTGTGGTGAGGCAGTTGCCCTGAAACAACTTGCCTTTGCCTCTTGGAAGGCTAATCCAACTGAAGGCAATCTCAGTTCCTTCCACCAAGCTCGGAACAAGTGTGTGTCTACCCTCAGGAGTGCCAGGAAGCCCTATCTATTCCACACTAAAGAATGAACTCTCAAACCTCTCTCCTTCCTCAAATCCTGGTGGTGTCTGGTCAAATCCGTTTCTGGTGTTTGTTCCCCCTCCATCCCCTCCCTTACCTCAAATGGCTACACAGTTGACACCGCACGTGACAAGGCCGAATGCCTCAACTCTGTGTTTGCCTCAAAATCTTGTGTCCCAAACCCATCTCTCTCTGTTCCCACCTTACCCAGTCGAACCCCACTGCTCCTGGACTCTGTGTCCTTCTCTCCTGACAAGGTGGAGGAGTTTTTGTCAAACCTCGACTCTTATTCCGCAACTGGCCCAGACGGCATCAGCCCACGGGTCCTAAAATCCTGCTCTTCTGCTCTATCTCACCCTCTCTCTGTTCGTTTCATCCTCCCTTTTGCTCAAGGTCATCTGCCAGCATCCTGGAAATCAGCAACCATTACCACTTTACACAAAAATGTGCAAAAACAGATACTTGCAACTACAGACCAATCAGCCTGCTCCCAATTATCAGCAAAGTCATGGAATCCATCATTGCTTCGGATATGAAATCCTTCCTCTTCTCCAATGGCTTGATCTCCGATCATCAATTTGGATTCAGACCAGGTCATTCTACTCTGGGCATGCTGCTTCTGCTGTCTCAACAATGGATGGAGGTCCTCAATGCCAAACAGGAAATCAGAGCCGTCTCCCTTGACATATCACGTGCCTTCGATACAGTCTGGCACCCAGCTCTGCTCACAAAACTCTCCTCCTATGGTATCCATGGAAATCTCCATGCATGGGTTGCGGACTTCCTCTCTGGTCATAGTCAACGTGTGGCCCTGAATGGATTTCTCTCATTTCCCCTCCTGTTGAGGCTGGAGTTCCCCAAGGCAGTGTTCTGGGCCCTGTGCTTTTTCTGGTCTTTCTCAATGATCTCTCCGACTCTCTGGAAAATCCTCTATCTCTTTGCTGATGACTCCACTCTCTGCCGCTCCATTACTCTTCCCTCAGATCGGCAGTCTGCAGCCTCCTCACACTCTGAAGATCTGGACAAAATCACAGACTGGTCAAACAAGTGGAACATGTCTTTCAATCTTGACAAATCTCACACTCTTACTATGTCTCTCCGAAAAGATCGACTGGACAACCCTCCCATCTAATTTCTCAACAATCCTCTCCAAGAAGTTCTGTCGCTCAAGCTTTTGGGTCTCACTATCTGCCCTGATCTTTCTTGGGAAAACCACATTTCCAAGCTGGACTCCAAAGCCAGTCGCCGACTGGGCATCCTCCGTCGTGCGAAGTCCTTCCTAGGCACACCTGAGCTCCTCACCACATTCAAGGCTTTCATCTGCAGCTCAATGGAATACTGTTCTCCCCTATGGGCCGGTGCTCCTGCCTCACACCTAGCTCGGCGTCACGCTGTTGAAACCAAAGCGTTCAGAATCATTGGAATCTCCCGTGATTAAGCTATCTCCGAGGGCATTTCACTCACTCACTGCAGGCAGGTAGGTGGTCTTTCTGTCTTCTACCGACTCCTCTCCGGCCTTGCTCCCCCAGCTCTCTCTGTGCTTTGTCCCCCAAATATTCCTACAGGTCGCACAAGATCTGCCAGCAACCCTCTGATGGTTAAACTGCCGAAATCTCGGCTCTCTGCTCACCTTCACTCTTTCATGCCTCTTTCCTCCCGCCTCTGGAACAAACTCCCTCACTCCCTTCAATCCCACTTCTCCCTCCACGTCTTTAAAACAGCTGTTCACCACCATCTCTTATCTACCCCCATCCAAAACCTTGATCTTTTCTACCCCTGCTAATTCACCCCAGATCCACCTTGTTTGAAATTCAAACTTCTTTCCTGGAAGTCCTGGCAGTGTCCATATGTTTTATACCTCTCCCACCCCCCCCCCCCCTTCCCATGCCTCCCCCACCCCCAAAGCCCTCTCCCTCCCACAGATCACTCGATGTCCCTGCTCTCAAATGTTGTGTTTGTGTCCTTCCCCCTCTCTCCCCATCTTGTCTACCGCTCCCCATGTTATATGTTTTTTGTGTCGGTTTGTCTTTCTGTGTGATTAATGTTAGCTCTTTCACGAGCCTCGATCTTGTATACAAAAAAACAAAAAAAATCACGCATAAATTACATGACCAAACCGCCCAACATGACAAAACCATCCACAACTTGCACGACTAAGCCACCCAACACGACCAAACCACACAGAACTTGCATGATCAAACCACCCAGAACTAGCATAATCAAACCACACAGCCTGACAAAACCACCCAGAACTAGCATAATCAAACCACACAGCCTGACAAAACCACCCAGAACTAGCACGATCAAACCATCCAACTCAACCAAACCATCCACCACTAGCCTGACCAAACCATCCAACTCAACCAAACCATCCACCACTAGCCTGACCAAACCACCCAATATGACTAATCCACCCAGCATGACAAAACCACCCAAACTAGCAGAATTAATCACCCAGCACAACCAAGCATTCCAGCACTAGCATGCCTAAATCACCCAACACAACCAAACCACTCAGCATATCAAACCACCCAGCACAACAACACCACCCATAACTAGCATAATCAAACCAACCAGCACAACTAAACCTCCCAGAACTAGTATATTTAAACCACCCAACACAACCAAATCACCCAGCCTTGCAAATCCCACCAGCCGAACCAATTCACTCAGCGTAACCACATAACCCAGTATGACCAAACCTCCCATTCAAACCAAACCACCCAGCATGGACAAATCACGAAGTATGACTAAACCAGCAGCAAAACCAAACCACCCATCATGACCTAACCACCCACCATAACCATTGCCTAGGAACAATTTCGGTATCACCCACGATCTGTAAAGGGTGTGCATGATGACGATGATGATAACCTAAGTGAAGGGGTGAAGCTAAAAGTCGGTGAAATTAAACTGTATTATAAGCTGGTTTTTATAAAGACGACAGTACATAAAAGTGTGATGTGGGTTTAACATCATGACTCCTAAAGATGGAGTGTTTGATGACGTTAAAAGTCACTCCATGGAACTTGAGCTGTGTGCATCGAGAAACTTTAATGTCATATATGTACATATATAAAACACTTGAATTTTACTTTACTTTTATATCTGTCAATTTTTTTTGGACAATTAACGGAGAATTTTTTTTTTTGACGATTATCGGATGTTTCAACTCATTCAATCCACCTCAACTCATTCAACTCATTCACCATAACTCATTCACTTCATTTTTTCATGAACAACCCTTTTACCTTTATATATTATGTCGTTACAAAATGTAGGCAGTGTATATATTGTTATGTTTGCGGGGGTAGGGATACTTTAGTCCAGGTAGATTTGTATAGGTAGGTGCTCTGAATGTCGTGGAGAAACGTTGATGTAATAAGTACTTGTGTAGACCGTGTGTTCGGATTAAGCTTGTATATTTGTCCCCATCGCGAGAGGGTGGGACATGTTAACTAGCTTAAGGGTAAATAAGGGTAAATTATCCCTTGTACGTCGTTCCCTCTGTGATTATCCCTTTGTCACTTATGGCACTGCATTGGACACGAGTTAGAATCGCGCATTTAATGGTACTAATTATTAATATAACCACCGGAAGCCAGGCATGAACAATACCGCTGGCACCGCAGCCGCTACATCACTGCAAGGACTGGCAGGCCATAGGCCACGCCCTAGAGAGCCGTGATTGGTCGGGGCTTTGAGTGACAGAGAGGATTGAAAAGTGGGACTGGCTGATTGGTGAAGAGGACGGATGACGTGAGAGTGGCACGGACAAAATACTAACGCAGCAGACATTTTCTCTCTTCGGTCCGGACTTTGGTGGAGACGGTTGTGCGCCGACGATTCTCCCCCTTTCTCCTGGGGGAGAATCGTCGGTTCTGGACCGGTTCTGGCGACATTGTGGCAAAACCTTGCTGGGGATTGTGAGGAGGCCGAGTTGCGAACCAAGAGCTGGGAACGAGGAGCTGCGCGACAACTCCTGTTTGCTTCGCGCTCGACAAGGCGAGGAGTGAGAGGACGCTCGGTGAGGACTAGCAGCGCACGCACGAACAAGCAGACTGCAGCCTTCTTCCCACCAAGAATGGAGCCGGGTCTGGACCTCACGCTCGGGGCCGACAATTCTTGACGAGACCCCCCACCAGTGCTCAGAGCTAAGTGCATGAAATAACCACACACAGTTATTTTATATATCATTATCTTTCCCTGTGTTCATGTTTGGGTTTGTTGCGGGAGCACTCCAAATAGGAAATGTAGTTTCGCCGTGTTTTATTTTGTACCGGCATTTCTTTGAATAAACCTGTTATTTTTGTACATTTTAAATCCGTTTCCGGTTGAGTCATTTTCCGCCGGTTTGAGGACTGCCGGTGGGATCCGTTCAGCTAAGCGCTCTTCAGCATCCTCATCATCCATCCCTCCCCCACCCCCACCCCCCCCCCCTTCCCCACGTGTATTGACTCCGCCACATTTGATGAACGCCTTGGAGTAACAGCTTGTTCGGCTATCCATTTCTTGGAAAGATTTTAATCGGCAGGAACGCGACAATATAAATCTAAACAGTATATGAATATGTTCTTGTATGTGTTTATATATGTACGTGTGTACAGTATAACAGTAACGTAAGCTCACTTTCGTTGAACTCGAGGTGTTAACGATATCTCTTCTTTTTGTATGTATTTTATTCATATATTAACATCATACCAATGTCTTATATGCATGCCTGCTGTACTTGTAGACTGAGAAGAAGGCCTGTATGGCCGAAAGCTTGTCGGAAAATAAAGATCGATCGTCTTGAAGCTACGTCCATAACTTACTTAATTTCTTCCGATTATAATATTTAATGTAAATGAGGTAACCTGCTCTTATTGTTGAGTTTCTGCTATTTCTCACAGTTATATACGAGTATATGTATATATATATATATATATATATATATATATATATATATATATATATATATATATATATATATATATATATATATATATATATCGTTACGGTGGTCGGGGTTCGGGTTTACTACGAGGGGGTTAGCCTCTGTTCCCTCCCGAATTTACGTACCTGCGGCTGCTGCGCACAAATATCTTTGTGCTTATCAGATTGCGAACCAGCAACTACGAAGACCAATTGGTCCATCGCGCGATAGCTTACTTGTACCACGTGACGGTCCACCATGCCCTCCGGTGGTATACCCCTTTCCTTTGTTCCTAGATGAAAAATTAGACAGCCGAGAGAAACCCGTAGGAAACTGCCGGGGTCATGCTAATTCTGTTAATAGAGGGGTCAATATATGGTTGACCCCCAAAAAATTGATACAAAAGGTTTTTCAATGGATTCTGGTACCATTGGGCATGCTAAATAACATATTAAAAATCTAGTAACATCTGACTTCCGGAAAGGGGTCATTGTCAAGATGGCGTCCAAGATGGCTGCCGGCAGCTTAAAATGGCCATATCTCAATTATTATTCAACCTAGAAAGGTGGTTTTGGTGTCTAACCCTAGGTTTTAGGGCCCAAGGAATCCAATTGAATCAATAAAATTACCATCAGTTAATTATTTATTGACAAGTCCAAAATGGCATCCCATGGTGACATCCTGATCCACTAAAATGGCTCTGTCGAATAGTAGTCAACCTAGAGAGATTTTTTCAGTGTGTATACCTAGGTTTAAGGCACCCAGGAATCATCAAAATTACTTAAATAAGCACAAAGTAATCAGGTAATCCAGTAAGCCAGGTTTACCAGCCCATTAGGCATTTGTTGTCTTATACAGTTAGTCGCTATTCATCGTCATCCTCCGACTCCTCTGGAAGAAACTTGTTATGTGGATTGTCACATTCTTCAAGTTGGCACGGTCCACAGGCAGTAGTACATGGTAGTCCATATCGTCTACAAGAGCAGCGGAGTGTCTTGCAGGCAGTGGAGCAGTTACAATGAATGACCTTCAAGAGACTCTCTGGAGCATTACAAGTGTACATTTCTTTTGGAAATGTCTAAAAAATATGGATTTTGTTTATGCATACATGTACCAAATAATATACTTATTCCTTTTGAGATGAAAATTAATTGTTTGTCAGATTTTTCAGTCCCCCCCCCCCCCCCCCCCTCCCCAATATAAAATAGTCTATCCCTTGCCATAACCTCTCAAGCTTTGTACAAACCTTTGTCTGTAATGATCACTGAATACTGTGGACTGGAGTCACAGGTGGCAGTGGTGTCGACACATTACACTCTTATCTCCAATCTGAAACGCACACTTGGTTCATTAGCTGGTGAGTCGGAGGATGACGATGAATAGCGACTAACTGTATAAGACAACAAATGCCTAATGGGCTGGTAAACCTGGCCGCCTGGATTACCTGATTACTTTGTGCTTATTTAAGTAATTTTGATGATTTCCTGGGTGCCTTAAACCTAGGTATACACACTGAAAAAATCTCTCTAGGTTGACTACTATTCGACAGAGCCATTTTAGTGGATCAGGATGTCAAGTTGGGATGCCATCTTGGACTTGTCAATAAATAATTAACTGATGGTAATTTTATTGATTCAATTGGATTCCTTGGGCCCTAAACCTAGAGTTAGACACCAAAACCACCTTTCTAGGTTGAATAATAATTGAGATATGGCCATTTTAAGCTGCCGGCGGCCATCTTGAAAATGACCCCTTTCCGGAAATCAGATGTTACTAGATTTTTAGTACGTTATTTAGCATGCCCAATGGTACCAGAATCCATTGAAAAACCTTTTGTATCAATTGTTTTGGGGTTAGGTGAGTTTTTTTCGTATATTGACCCTACTATAAGGACCAATTGTTAACCTGGGTGCGAGCAATAGCGGATCGATGGAGGAAAATACTTTCATGGACAGAGAGAAAGGAAACGTTTAACAATTTGATTTATTTACAAATATTTACAATGTAATTATTCAACAGGAAAGAAAAACGGGCGAAAAACAGGAACCTAGCTTATTGGTTCACGAGTTATCAAGTGACCACTATATTCGTCATGTGTGTGCTTCTGTCTGTGTGTGTGTCTGTGTGTGTGTCTGTCTGTCCGCAGCATAACTACCCGAAGAAATCATCCGATCTTGATGAAACTTGGGTGGAAGGATGATATTGAAGGAGCTGCGCTCCAACGCGAGTCGAAAGAATTGACGCGACCAAAGACGGAATTCGTCCGAGTTGCTTTATTGAAACAAAACAGCTCAGGTATTCTGACCAAAAGCCCGTTTATCGGGCAGCAATATATATACACATTTATGTCGGGAAGTTTGCCCGGCAAAAGCTATACCGGGCATGCCCGGGTGTCAAGGGCGAGCCTTGGAAAGGCGAGTCTGGACCTGCCCGGGCGTGTTTGGCTGCGGCCTGGCAAGTCGAGGCTGGGCGTGCCCGGGCGCTCTGGACAGCACTGGAAAGGCGAGAGCGGGCATGCCCGGACGCTCTGGGCGAGCCCTGGAAAGGCGATAGCGGGCATGCCCGGACGCTCTGGGCGAGCCCTGGAAAGGCGATAGCGGGCATGCCCGGACGCTCTGGGCGAGCCCTGGAAAGGCGATAGCGGGCATGCCCGGGAGGTTCGGGCATGCCCGGGAACAGTGAGTCCGGGCATGCCCGGGAGAGGCGCGTCTGGCCGTGTTCTGGCCGGTGCAAGGCGATTGTGTGCATCCAGCGGTAACCGCTACACACGCCCCTCCAGAATCGACCTGCACCGGCAGGGTCAATTTAAGGGGGGTCCGGATGACCCGGCCGAAGCGACCCCTGGAGGGTCGTGGGGAGGGGTCCGACGTGGTGGTGGGTGGTCGAGCGGGGGGAACTGTGGACGGGGGGCGGCCTCACCGTGGAGGAAGGGCCAACCGTGGTGGTCGGTCGACGTCCATGTGCACCGGTTTGAGGCGGTCCACAGAGATCCGGTCCGACCGGCTGCCAACGTCGACGACAAAGGACTCGTCGCCCCGTCGCAGGACCCGGAAGGGCCCGTCGTACGGCGGCCGGAGTGGCCCCCGGTGCGCGTCATGACTCACAAAGACGTACTCCGCTGTGCGAAGCGCCGGGGGGACGTAGGACTGGGGGCCACCATGGCGGGACGTTGGCATGGGGGCAAATCAGCGGGCGGCCTCCTGGAGGTCCGAGCGCTGGTGTGCGGCGGACCAGGGACTGGTAGCGTCGGGCACGAACTCGCCCGGGACGCGGAGCGGCTGGCCGTAGACGAGCTCGGCGGCGGACGCCCGGAGGTCCTCCTTGGGGGCCGTGCGGAGGCCCAAAAGGACCCACGGCAGCCGGTCGGTCCAACCGTTGTCCTGAAGGCCGGCCATGAGTGCGGCCTTCATGGAGCGGTGAAACCGCTCGCACAACCCGTTGGCTTGGGGGTGGTAGGCCGTGGTGCGGTGCAGCGTGACCCCCAACGAGCGGGCGACTGCGCCCCAAAGTTCGGACGTGAACGGTGGGCCGCGGTCGGACGAGATGTCCACCGGTGCGCCGAAGCGCGCGACCCAGGTGGCGATGAACGCCTGCGCCACGTCGGCGGTGGTGGTGGAGGTGAGGGGCACGGCCTCCGGCCACCTGGTGGTCCTGTCCACCATGGTGAGCAGGTGGGTGAACCCCCGCGATGGGGGCAGGGGACCCACCAGGTCCACGTGGACGTGGTCGAAACGCCGTGCAGGCATGGTGAAATGTGCCAGCGGGGCCTGGGTGTGGCGGTGGACCTTGGCCCGCTGGCAGGCCGTGCAGGCGTTGGCCCAGTCGCGGACGTTCCGTCGAAGGCCGTGCCAGACGAAACGCGCCGACACCAGCTTCTGAGAAGCTTTCCGGCCGGGGTGAGAAAGGCCGTGGATGGAGGCGAAGATGCGGCGCTGCCAGGAAACGGGCACGATGGGGCGAGGCTGGCCCTGGGAGACGTCGCAGAGCAGGACGGTGCCCGCGAAGGGGATGTCGGCCAGGCGGAGGCCCGTGTCCGCCGCCCGGAAGGCCTGCACCGAGGTGTCGGTGGTCTGGTCGGCCGCCATGAGCGCGAAGTCCACGCCGAGGTGGACCGCGTTCACGCTGGCCCGAGAAAGACAGTCGGCCACAGCGTTGTCTTTGCCGGCGACGTGCCGGATGTCCGTGGTGAATTCCGACACGGCGGAGAGGTGGCGCTGCTGGCGGGCCGACCACGGCTCCGTGACTTTGGCCATTGCGTAGACCAACAGCTTGTGGTCGACGAAAGCCGTGAACGGGCGGCCCTCCAGGAGGTGTCGGAAATGGCGAACGGCCAGGAATAGACCGAGCAGCTCGCGGTCGAATGTGCTGTATTTTAACTCGTTCGGCCGGAGCTGCCGGCTGAAAAAAGCGAGTGGCTGCCAAACCCCGTCCACCCATTGTTCATGGACGGCGCCCACCGCGTAGTTGGAGGCGTCCGTAGTGAGGGCGATGGGCGCGTTGAGCACCGGGTGAGCCAGCAGCGTTGCGTCGGCGAGGGCCCGTTTTACGCTCGCGAAGGCCGCGTCCATGGCCGCGGACCAAACGATGTCATGCTTGGCCGGCTTGCCCAGGAGGGCCTCGTAAAGGGGCCGCATGAGCTGAGCAGCGCGGGGCACGAATCGGTGATAAAAATTCACCATGCCGAGGAACTCTTGTAGGGCCTTGATGGAACGGGGATGCGGGAACGTGGTGATGGCCTCGACCTTGGTCGGCAGCGGCACGGCCCCGGTCTTCGTGATGCGGTGGCCCAAAAAGTCAACGGTCGTCGTGCCGAAGTGGCATTTGGCCAGGTTGACAATTAAGCCGTGCTCGCTGAGGCGACCGAACAGTGTTCGGAGGTGGAGGAGGTGCTCGGCGCGGGACGTGCTGGCGACGAGGATGTCATCCAGATAGACGAAAAGAAATGGCAGGTCGCGCAGCACGCCGTCCATTAAGCGCTGGAATGCCTGGGCCGCGTTCTTGAGGCCAAACGGCATCCTCAAAAATTCGAACAGGCCGAACGGCGTGATGACGGCCGTCTTCGGGACGTCGGCCGCCCGGACAGGTACCTGGTGGTATCCCCGTATCAGGTCAATTTTGGAAAATATGACCGGTCCCGCCAAACGGGCGGAAAAGTCCTGGATGTGCGGGATCGGGTACCTGTCGGGGGTGGTAGCGTCGTTGAGGCGGCGGTAGTCGCCACACGGGCGCCATCCGCCCCCCGGCTTTGGCACGATGTGCAGTGGTGAGGCCCACGCGCTATTGGAGCGCCGCACGATGCCGAGGTGCTCCAACGCGTCGAACTCGGCCTTTGCCATGGCGAGCTTGGCCGGGTCGAGGCGGCGGGCCCTGGCGTAGACCGGCGGGCCCGTAGTGGGTATGTGGTGCTCGATCCCATGCCGCACTGCGACGGCCGAAAACGTCGGCCGTGTGAGGGCCGGGAATTCCGCGAGCAGGCGAGCGAACTCGTTCGCCGTCGGGAGGGCGCACGCCAGTTCGGTCGGCGCGGAGCTGCTCATAGTGCACGCCAGGGAGCTGAAGGTCTCGGCGTTGACAAGGCGACGACGTTTGACGTCGACCAGCAGCCCGTGCGCGCAGAGGAAGTCGGCGCCCAGCAAAGCCATGGGGACGCAGGCGGTCACAAAGGTCCACTGAAAGCGCTGGCTGCCGAAGCAGAGGGTGACGTTGCGCGGGCCGAAAGTGCGTATGGCCGAGCCATTAGCAGCGACCAAAGAGGGGCCGCAAACGGCGTCCTGCCTGTCCTGCTCGGAGGCGGGTATGACGCTCAGTTGGGCGCCGGTGTCACAAAGGAAACGCCGCCCGGACGCTTTGTCCCAAATAAAAAGCAAGTTGCCCGAGTGGCCGGCGCTCATGGCTGGGAATGAACGCCGGCCCGGCCGTTTCCCGACTTGCCGAAAGTGCACGGGGGTCGGCACGTCCGAGCCTTGTGTCCGAACCTGGCGTGGTAATAACACCACGCCTGGTCAGGTGGATGCCCCGGCCGTTGTGTCGGAAGCGGTCTGTGCGGCGTGGCGGCCGCCAGTTTCACCGTCAGTTCGGCCTCCAACCGCGCAGGGTGCTCGGGCGTCGTGGGTGTCGCCTCGGACGGCGGCAGGCTCCAGGTAGCCGCGCCGATGTGTTGGCCCGCCTAGGAGATCTTATCGGCTTCCCTGGCGAGGGCGCGGGGATCGGTGATCGACGTGCCAGCCAGGGCGAGGCGTACCGGGTGAGGCAGCTGGCGAAGGAACAACTCGCGGAACAGAAAATCCGGAGAGTGCTCACCGAGCAACGAGAGCATATAGTCCATGTGCTCGGACGGGCGCGTGTCGCCGAGCTCGGGCAGGTCGAGCAGGTGCCGTGCGCGTGCCGCCGGTGAGAGGGCGAAAGCATCGAGGAGGAGCGTCTTCAGCGCGTCATACTTGTCGGCAGCCGGCGGGTGCTCGAGGAGGCTCAGGGCGCGGGCCGCGGTGGCGGAACCGAGCGCTGCCACGACATGGTGGAAGCGGGTGTCGTCCGCGGTGATGCCTCGCAGGGCGAACTGGGAGTCCGCCTGGGCGAACCAAACAGCCACGTGAGCCTCCCAGAAGGTAGGCAGTTTAAGAGCCACTGCCGTGTCCATGTCGGTAGGTCACCAGTGAAGGAGCTGCGCTCCAACGCGAGTCGAAAGAATTGACGCGACCAAAGACGGAATTCGTCCGAGTTGCTTTATTGAAACAAAACAGCTCAGGTATTCTGACCAAAAGCCCGTTTATCGGGCAGCAATATATATACACATTTATGTCGGGAAGTTTGCCCGGCAAAAGCTATACCGGGCATGCCCGGGTGTCAAGGGCGAGCCTTGGAAAGGCGAGTCTGGACCTGCCCGGGCGTGTTTGGCTGCGGCCTGGCAAGTCGAGGCTGGGCGTGCCCGGGCGCTCTGGACAGCACTGGAAAGGCGAGAGCGGGCATGCCCGGACGCTCTGGGCGAGTCCTGGAAAGGCGATAGCGGGCATGCCCGGACGCTCTGGGCGAGCCCTGGAAAGGCGAGAGCGGGCATGCCTGGGAAAGACGAGACCGGGCGTGCCCGGGAGGTTCGGGCGTGCCCGGGAACAGTGAGTCCGGGCATGCCCGGGAGAGGCGCGTCTGGCCGTGTTCTGGCCGGTGCAAGGCGATTGTGTGCATCCAGCGGTAACCGCTACAATATCATGATCTAGTTGTGTCCTGCGAAGAGTGGGCGTATTGCGCCCATTGTGGGCGGAGCCACGCCCGAAAAAGATGTCTTTTTAGGGGGTAATCGAGTTCAAGCTACATCTTCTCCGAGGGGTTTGGTGGAATTTGACAGGGGTGTCGATATTTGGTTCGGCCAATGTCATGTGTCTAGCCCCACGGAGCTCGATTTTTCATTTTCGCCCCAAGGTCAAGGTCACAAGGTCACGAAATTGAGAAAAGTCGATTTTTGATGGTTTTATTACATTGTTCGCTTCCTGATAGGGTGAAATGTGCGTACATGATCTTATATTATCACATACATAATGAAATACAAGTTTTCCAACAAATTTCAGAATCCTCGACCTTTGACATTTCAAGGTCACAAAGGTCAAATTTTCAAAGTTGTCGGAATAGAAACCGAATTTTTAGTATTGTGTAGCTAACTAGTCTCATAACAGATAATACATTCCTATTTATATATTTTCAATGTCGGTTTTGACCTTTGTCATTGAATACCGCTCGTTCGTGAACCATCGTCGTCTCCTGACTTGTTCTATGCCTTATTACGATCACTACGAATAAATACCACATGGGCCCAGCACACTTTCACAGGGGAGGGGAGGGGAACGAATAAACGTTGGAAACCTGCTAGCACAAAGGCTACGATGCTCTGAATGCCTCCCAGATGGACAGAGTGAGGTCGATCTTCAGCACAGACTTGGGCAGGTAAGGTTGTGCACACGTGCACCAAGAGGGAGTCCGGCAGCCAGCAGAGAACAATGAACACGTGCAAAATAAGCAAGTTCAAGGCCTCTTTGTCGTGTCCAAGTGCAGCAAGAGGGAGCAGGGAGAGTCCGGCCAAGAGAGCAATCACGTGCAGAGGTTGAGTGAACCGGCAGAGAGGGAGAATAATCTTGCAGGCACATACTGAGTGAACAATCCACACCTAAGAGAGTCAATAATGCAGGCACGTGCTGGGTCAACAATCCAGGCCCCAGAGTGGAGCACACGTGGCAACATCAACAATGTCCCAGGCCGAAGAGAGTCAAAAACGAGTTCAGTGAACCCAGCAGAGAGAGACAGGCCCAGAGTCAATAAAATGTGTTCAATATCTCTGTGAGTAGGTGATAAATGTTGCTTCTGGGACACCTCCGTTTAACATGGGAAATCCCTATCTAATGTCATTTACCCCCCTGTTTTTAAAAAAATCATAAACACCTCTATTTCTCCCTCTATGAACCTATAATCCTTCTCGCCTTATGAACCTATAATCCTTCTCGCCTTATGAACCTATAATCCTTCTCACCTTATGAACCTATAATCCTTCTCACCTTATGAACCTATGATTTTCTTCCTTTATGAACCTATAATCCTTCTAGCCTTATGAACCTATGATCCTTCTCACTTACATGTAATTTTTACCCTATTCCCCCCACTAGCCCCTTAATGTAGTTCCTTAGACCACTCTGCTAATGAGCCTATAAATATATTATCTCTTTCTAACTTTTTTAAGAGTTCCATTCTCCTATAGAACTCATCCCCATCAAGTATATTTATAAAGTATACAGGTTCCTTAACCTTTTGTTGTGAAAGTATAAAGTGGTATGTTTCACGGAGGGTTCTTGTTTGACCTCCTCCTCTCCCACATACCATTTTAAAATTATAATATTTATTATCCGATTGATAACCATTAAAGTTCTCACTCCACTCTAATATATTTTTCTTCCCACCCTCCATTACCCCACTTAACAAATGAATACGTTTATCCGTCTTGAGAACCTTCTGACCAGTGATTCTCTCAACCTCTTGAATCTGATATTTTTCACATTCGTTATGTTTTCCATTTATATACCAAGGTTGATTACACCTCCACTCTTTAGTCTGGTTGATACTTGGTTCTATCATTTATATAATAGTAAAAAAGGTGGCGGTAGCCCGTTAAAATCCCTAACCCCCCTTTTTAACTTATCACTTATATATATATATATCTTATATACTTATATAACCATAAGGGAGACGATCAATTCCATTTTCTAAAATAAACCTCTTATCATCAAAAGCCCCCAATGCTTTCTTATGTGTGGGCGGGGTCTGTGTGGGTGTGGTCTGTGTGGGTGTGGTCTGTGTGGGTGTGGTCTGTGTGGGTGGGGTCTGTGTGGGTGGGGTTTGTGGGTGGGGTCTGTGTGGGTGTGGCTTATGATTTTTTTTTTTTTTTTTTTTTTTTTTATTACTACTAATTAAATTAGCTAATCTGGGTGGATGAAAGTATGGATGGTTGTTGTTTAATGAATTATCAGTTTTGTTTTTTGTAATTCTTGTGAGTAAAATGAACCCAAGATTTCTTCCCAATTCATATCATATAATTTGTAAGTCCAAGGCATAGTATCCATTACATCAACGATTTTGAATAATTCATTAGTCCATCTCTTTGTATAACCTTTCTCAAAATGACTTTTCCATCTGTATATTCTTACAATATCACCAACTTTGAACTTGGGCTTTCTCAAATTAATCTCCTTTTCATATTCTAATTTTGTAAATGTTTCTGATGGTTTTGATTTTGTTGATGAATGAACTGTATTATTGTAATTATCTACAATATCCTGAATAAAATACACCCATTTTTGGGAACCGAGTTGTGTGAATTTTTTATATAATTTCTCTTTTAAAGTACGATTAAAATGCTCAATAACAACTGCTTTTCCTTCATTAAAGGTGCTGTATAATTTAATACCCTCCCCCTTAAGAAATTTCATAAATATTTTGTTATAGAACTCTGTTCCCTCATCGGTCCACAGTTTCTTTGGTTTTCTTTTACTTTTATTAAATATCTGTTGGAAGGCTAACTTCAGAGTATAACCTCTCTTGTTTTTCAAAGGAACAACCCAAGCAAATCTACTCCTCAAATCAATAACGGTTAAAGCATACTTGTATCCCTTATCATTTTTTAGTTCGATTAAATCAGCGGACCATATGTGGTCGGTGTATTTAGAATAAACTTTCCTTCTTTTAAACTTTGTGATTATAGGTTTATGTAATTCATCAGCCAAAAGCTCCTCAGTCTTGATGACATCATGAGAGCCTAATAGTTTTTTGAGGGTGAATAACCAAGGCCAAGTTTCAATTTAGCATTTATCAAATTTCTCACAATAAACCTATCAACTTTCTCTCTCAACGTTGGATTTTGTATCAAAGACAAATTATACAACATTTCTCTGTCGGCTTTATGTTTTTCAGTCAATGTAGTGGTTTTCCCATAAGCAATATCATGCTTCATACACACTTCATCAACCCTATTTGTAGGTTTAGACCAAGGTTTAGGATTGTCAGCCTCATCTAATCTTTTATCCAAGTTTGTTCCTGGGCCACAGAAAGAATACCCTGGAAGGTGTAATTCCCCTGGAATTCCAGTTGTTGTAAATTTGCTACCTGACAAAAACTTTTGTATGTCTCCTCCACTTTTAGGAGAGATGAATTGACACTTTTTAGAACCACACACTTGACATATTCCTTTTTGATAAACTCTATTATTTTTAGCTTTAACATAAGAGATATTTTTAGATTTAGTTTTCTTTTTACATTTGAGACAATAACTCATATTTATTTATGAGAAAAAGTTCTACATAGTGCCAAAACCTTTTTGGTTTTCAACATATACATTTCTATCTTGATTTTTAAAACATAAAGAATCCTTAGAAATGACTTCACTCTCTCCTCCATTTATTTACAAATAAAACTAACTAAAGTCAATAACACCAACATCATCAACTATATGTTGTATATCTGCGCTCTGAATTCATTATAGCAAATTTAAAAACCAATAAGTTCGGAAGAGTCATTAATTCTTTATTTTCCTCTTCAGTGCGTTGAGATTTATTTATTTGTCGTAATACCTTCAATCTTTCATTAATCTCAGGAATGGTCATATTTTTATATTTTTCCTCCCTCTCCTCCTCCTCCTTTTTCTCCCTTTCCTCCCTCTCCTCCTTCTCCTTTTTCTCCCTTTCATCCTTCTCCTCCTTCTCCTTTTCCTCCCTCTCCTCCTTCTCCCTTTCCCCCTTCTCCTCCTTCTCTCTTTCCTCCTTCTCTTCTTCAACTCCTTCCTCCTTCTCTTCTTCAACTCCTTCCTCATCCCTTGCTACCCTTGAGTTTGAACCCCAAAGAATATTATACATATACTCATCTGGATTTTGAGATATTCTTGTATCTATAATTATTTTTCTCATAATAGGATACCAATAAGATTTGTTGACGATTTCTAAAAGAGTTTTATATTTCATAACTTTGAGAAGTTCATTTTTATTTAATATTTTAAACAAGTCTCTATTTGTGGGTTTAACAATATCAGTATAAGGCCAGTTTTTAATGACAAAATTCCCATGTATATGCTCCAAATCATAAGGTATGTAATACCGAGCACCCTTTTCTTGTAGGTATCCTTGAATACAAAAATTATAATTCTCTTGTAGTCTTCTTCCTGCCATTTATGTATCAGAAATATATGTGAGATTAATATTATGACAGGTAATACCACCCCATCTTCCCACTACCAAATCGGTTTGTATTCCTCGGCTTTCTATCCTTATCTCATTACCTTCCTTCTTTGTCATGCGAACCATCGCTATACTATCATATATTTTTCTTTTCTTAAAATCACGTATTTGTTGTTTGCTAATTGTACTTCCACATAAATCCTTATCTTCACCAAGTGGATAATATTCTTCTTTACGAGACTGATTTAAATCATGTAGGTCTTCTATGTTTATTGAAAAAGACCAATTATACCCTAAATCAGGCATATCATACCCCCATTTATTAATTCGCATATTAACTAAATGTCCTTCTTTATAAAATTCAATTGTAAGCAGGTAGTTAAATTCAATGAGGAAAGGTGTATGGTCAGTATAACCAGGTGTTGTGGTTGTAAATTTTACTTGTTTAACAAAACGTGCTGTTTTCTTTAAAAATATATATTGTGATAAATCACTTAATCTAATTAAGTCATTCGCATCTGTAGGGTTTGGATAATTGATTAATTTATAAGTATTCTTCATATTAATATTTTTACTTACACTATATTTTTGTCGTTCAGCCTGTGCCTTTGTATAATAATTTGATAAATCAATATCCTGAGAGGATTTTCCAAAGATAGAACCATCTTTTCCAACATAAGTCATTTATATTAGATTAAAAATGATATCATAAAAATTTTCATTATTGTTGAGTTTAAATAATACATATAAACATAATTGACCACAACATTTAGAATTAATTTCTTGAACTTGAAATGTTTGATAAACACCATTCTGTAAGAATTGTATTACTTCAACAGGTGGTGGCATACCATAACTATCAAAATAATATTTATCCTGACTATTATGAATACAAACCCAATGAGAACCATTCTGTGTGTCTAAATTCATAATAATATTCTTTGTATTCTTATTTATATGTATTAATTCATCTCTCATACAAATAACCACATTATCAATTTTTAGTGTTTTACAATACTTAGCGAGTTCTATATTTGACGTTGTATTCTTTCCAAATTGTTTAAACCATTTATCCATTTATTTATGAGAAAGATACAATCCATTACCCCGTTTAGTTAGTTTAACACCCGCTTGAGCGATAGAGGAAAGCATATCTCCAACTAACAATCTAGCTTTATCAGGTAGACTTTCAAGTTTTTGAGCAAAATCTACAATTACACCACTTCCACTAATTTGTTTCTCCAACTCCTTGTTATGTCTTTCCAATTCTTTTTGAGCTTTTAGTTGTGCCTTCCTTTCGTTAGCAGTTTTTATCGCTGCTGAAATACCACCAGTCAATGCTCCCGCCGCACTTAAACCAGCAAATAAAGGAATTAGAAATGGGAGAAATCCTCCTCTTGACTCGTCTATTGAATATTTCTTTAACATAGGTTTTGTCATTTTAATTTTAAGTGATCCAACATCATTTAGTGTTTTCACCTGCTCTCTTGTGAGTAAAACATCAATTCTTACAGCTCCTTTTCTTTGAAATGTATTAACATTAATAATACAAGGCTTTTGATTTTGAATACAAGATGTTAATTTATCAAGATTGATTTGATTAACATATACCCCTACCATTTATTTATGAGAAAAAACCTATGTGATATTAATCATAACACCATTATCTGTATTAATCTGTAATTCTGTTTCCTCCAAAAGCAAACAATAAGCATCAACTTCTTCATTCTCTCCTCTTTCAATGTATAGAGAAGTATCCACTCTATTAGACTTTATAGTTTCCTTTTGAGAACTCAGGTCAATTGTGTAGATTGTATAAAGTTTTTGAAACGCAACCATATCCAAAATAGGTTCATTATTACCGTTGCTTTCACACACCTTTTGGTAAGACTTGTAGGCTTCCGCATAATCATTTTTTTCCCAATCAATTTCCAATCTATCTCGCGGATAAAATGTCCCATCAAGAGAAACCCGAAGTTGTTTCACCTTAGCATTATCACTCAGGGCATTATTCTTATTAGTACCGTCCTCTCCATCTGGTTTCTTAAAAATGAGCCATAGGTATCGTGGCTTTCCTTCAAGAACACCCAAATTCCAAGTGTAGGTAGTGTGTTCCAGTTTAACGTGTTGACATCTTCTTTTAAGGTATGATACATTTAGCGGTTTCTTTGAGTTAAGTCTTCTATTTAACATCTCTTCCGTTTTAAGATTAGGAGTATATTCACTAATATACCAACACAAATCATTAATAACAAATTTATTATTGTCGCCAAAAGCATTTTCAACCCCAAAAAGCAACCTATTTACATTATCATTCCTTTGTAGTTGAAATCTAATTTTAAGCCCATACAAAACTTTATCATAATCACAAAATCCAAATATACCTTTCAGAGGTACTGCTACCGTAAAACTATTCTCTGCTTTTGCGTCATCATTATACATTGACTTCCTTTGACTATAACCAGGGTCTGCGTTTGTTCCTGTTGACATATCAGGAATAAAACCTTCAACAGCTCCCTTACCCATTCTATCACTAAACGAATATAGTGTAAATTTCATCATTTCAGATGTAGCAGAGACATAATCAACCGCTTCAACCTCTTGTGTTCCAATATACAGGCGGACACTGTCAAACATTTTCCAGAAGAAATCATTTACGAGTGTAGCATTAGTATTATTCGCAGCCTTAGTGAATTTAAATTTACACAGCAAGAAACTATCAGCTATATTCAAGTAAGTTTGTTGATTATTTATTTCAAAACTTTTTGTTCCGTTTGAATTCCAGTCTGTTCCTGTTATAGCATTTACCTTAAAATAGTCTTCCTTTTTAGTGGAGTTTGAAATGATAATCGTATCATCCAAATCATAGATACTATCAATCGCTTCCATACTTGTATTTATATAGCATTAAAATTGTTGAAACCCTGACCCAAGTATTTTAATGATTTTTTGTCGTTCTTGTGAAGATAGTTGAGTTTTACCTTTTTTAATTTCTTTGATTGCTTGTAATTTATGAGACTCCTTTTGAGCATCTTTTATACTCTTTATAGCACCCGCAACTGAGCCCACGGCAGAAGCAGTTGAACCAATTAGGTCTTTATGTTTAAGGATGGTTGAACCAATACCCATTAGAGTATCAATTATCCCATCTCCTTTATTTCTAAATTGATGTCCCACACCCCGTTGTCTCTTTGGTTTATAGTATCCTCTCCCAAGAAACATACCTTCACCCTTATAGTATGGTGAAAGGAACATCCCATCCCCTGTAATTATTTTATATTTTCCCAACTCGTGTTTTCTCACAATAACCATTATTTATTTATTGAAAAACTTCACGTAGGTGAATTCTGATGGATATAATTTCATCATTAAAGGATATCATACGATTATCTTGGTCGGTTATCCTAAAATTTACTCTGTATATGGTTTTTCCTGACACAGGTAAATAGACAAGATTTTTTGGTTCCATATTAAATTTATAACCAATCGGGGTTGAGTATGCGCTGAATGAAAATATTGTATTTGTTCTTATTCCATCGTTATAAGCACCATCAATCAAATCACAATGAATTAATACTGAATTTATACCGGAGGATATTTGAATGACATTATCACTGTAAAACGTTCCGTTAGTTTCAACCTTTTTTGAAGAGAAACCCAATAGCTCTCTAAACGATTTTTCAATGGTGAAATCAACTTTATAATTATTTTTAAGTTTAATAGTTGATTTTGAAGTGTGTTTTTGAATATCTATTACAATATTTTTTGGTTCATCACCTTTTTCTTTCATAAGGCGAGAGACTTCTGAAGATATTTGAGAAATCTCGTAAGCACCGGGTGAAACGGTTATAGTTTTATATCCACTTCCTGGATTATAACTAAACTTGTTGTTTTTCTCTGTGATATTAAACAAGGTATTATAAGTCTCCATTGACAACAAAGAAGCCTCATATTCTTTTTTGGGGTCAAGTTGTAGTGGGTAAGGGAATGAAGCTGTGTAATCACTCGTTGTGAAATTAAAACTAAGAATTGTGCTTCTCATCTTATTTAATATCTAATAAAATATCTTTGTATTGACATTTATTAATTATTTTCATATTCATCAACTGATCTAAAATGGCGGATGCTTCATTAAAACAATTGTTGTTTCCAGCCTTCTTACTACCTAACAACAATAATAACCTATTAACTAATTGTGATGGGTCATTTGGAAGAAAACTAACACCCGAACCAAGCTTACTTAAAGCATCAATAATATGTTTCTCCTTCTCATTCTTCTTACTTTTACCAGCAACAGAAACTCCATAATCAAGTGTGTTTAGCAACTCAATATACTCTCTATCTTCCTCTCTTTCCATTTCAAGCGGTTCATCAAAATAAGGTGAATTAGAATGTCCATCTTTTGTTAGAAGAAACATTAATCTTGGGGTTAATTCAACATTTGGTTGGTCAGAACTTAAGAACACCAATTTATCATTAAATATCAATAACTTTTCTTTCACAAGATGGAACTGTGCTGGTTCTTCTGTTGGAATGAGACCTGCTCTGGTTTTTGAACCCTTCAAATATTCATTGTTTTGAAGAGCTTCTACAATATAATTGGAAAGTTTATTTACCTTCTCAAGATGCCGAAATAATCCTTCATCATCATATTCTAATTCTCCAAGTTCTTGCTCTGTCATTTGACTAAAATCTTTGAGCATTTGAAATTTTTTTGGAGTAAATTCTACCATGGGAACTGTAGGTGAAATCGTTTGTTGAGTTTTTAAAAGTGGTTTAAAAAATTTCTCTTGTTTTCTTTCAAAGGCTTCTTCACCAGTTAGTTTCTGTCTCCTTTTCTTCTTTATGTCTTCCTGTTGCTTTACAACTTTTGAAAGCAACTCTTGATGTTCTTTAAACTTTCTTTCTCTTTCTTCGGTATTCATTTTCTGTATTTATTTATTGAAAAATATCATTTAGTATCTCATCTTGTTTCACAACAATATATTTATATTTTCCGATCGTGTGTTTCATATTATTTTCAAATTCCTTCTTACTACGTAATGTAGAACAATTATCTCTCCAAAAATTATTTGTATCTATTGAATTTAACTTAAATAAAATAAAAGTATTAGCATTGTTTCTTATTGAGCGCCGAGGGAGTTGAAAATATGACTGACTAAGATAAATACAATTACAAGAAGAATGTCTCCCTCTTGTATAGTAGCTATCCATTACTGTTTGGTTTCTCTCATTAACACAATCATCAAAGATAACGAGGTTCTTTTTTGATTTATCTAAATCTTGAGGTGAAGGTATATCATCCGTATTATCACTGAGAATACAAGTTATGGGTTTTAGTTTTGATTTTGATTTCTGTGTATCACAAAATAATTGTATTATATCATCAATATTATAATCATTTAGTTTGTTTTGAAGTTTAAATAAACCGATAATGTCTTCCTTTTTAAGACCCGCATTAAAACCCTGTGAGAGTAGTTGATACTCAGGTTGAAAACTTGACTTTGTAAAAATTATTAAATTATCATAATCTAAAAAATTAGGACTAAGGAGCATCTTTAAAAGTAAACAGGTTTTTCCACATCCGCTTGAACCGACTATTAGACATCTCAATGAATTTGGAAGATTTTTATGGTTATTAAATTTTATCTTATTTTCCCAAACAGGTAAAAAATCATTCATTTATATATTTGGAAAACAAGTCATCTAACTTTTTTTGAGTTTTTTGAGAAACTCTATATTTTATCCTGAGTTCAGGTTTAATTTCAAAATAATCCATTATTTTGTTTATATAGTATCTTGTATTAACATTTCCATTAAAATTATTTTGAATAATAAATATCATTAAACCCTTATACATTTCCTCAATACAAATAGTCTCTTCCCTTGTAAGAAATGGTGTATTATCCCCATAATACTTAACATTCATCTCTCTTATTAATCTTGTAAAGTAATTCATTTTTGGTTCTAATTTAAAAGAGTTATATATTTTTCTATATTTTTTATTATCATTAATTAGAAGATAATCACAGAAAATACATTGTTTATATGCTTCTGATTCTGTATTAAGCCCCACTCTACCACAAGCCGGACAATTCTCTAATTTATCATATGGAGAGTCTGGAAATTCTAAATATCCTTCAGAATTTATCATATTTATATAGTAAAATTATACTTAAAACAAAGTGCCTTTTTTAGAGGCTTTTTTAAAGATGAAACTGTGCTTAAAGTAAAACACCTTTGAGCTTTTCAACTCGTTTTATGTATATAACTTTACTTAAACTAAACGCAAATTTATTAGCTAATAAATACAATGTTTCAAAACACAAAAGACAAATTTCAATCAATCTCTACTTCGGTGGAAGATATAGAAAAATATGTCAAAGATGTTAAATTGAACAAAGATAAATATGGAAATTTTTGGATTAAACCCATAATGGAGAATAACATGTGTCCTTTTATTAAATTTACAGGACAAGCTATGTTAATTAATAACTCTATTAAAGTAAATTTGACAAAAGTTTCTCCACTACTACTAACAATTTACTCAAAGCTTGAAAAGATCATTGATAAAGAAGCTTTGAAAATGAATGATAAAACCATCAACGATTCTAGAGGAAACATTTGTATATTCTTTAATAGACCCAAAGATGTGGGTGAAATTAATAATATGAATATTAGTGGTGAACTATCATTCCGTACTCTGATTATTAGAGATTATTTGAAAATAACATTTAATGTAAAAAATATTGTGGTTATTAGTTCTAATGAAAGAAAATATATAGATATTGATGGAAGTTTAATGGTATGTAAATGAGTGATATTAACAGTCAATACTCTGAGAGTTA
Source organism: Myxine glutinosa (assembly GCF_964187855.1). Taxonomy (NCBI): domain Eukaryota; kingdom Metazoa; phylum Chordata; class Myxini; order Myxiniformes; family Myxinidae; genus Myxine; species Myxine glutinosa. The sequence continues at coordinate 265,608,396 of NC_136262.1, read as the reverse complement.
TTATACTGAGAGTCTAGGATCTGAAGATAGTTATGATACTAATAGTTTGTGTTCAAATGATAGTTATGAGAGTAGCTTTATTGATGACTCAGATAGTGAAATTGAAATTGATGAACTAGAGTATCTAAACTTTCTGGCTAATACATAGACGCTTTACTTTAAGTAAAGTTATATACATAAAACGTGTTGAAAAGCTCAAAGGTGCTATTTTCTGGCTTTCTGGGCCCTGTGCTATTTCTGGTCTTTATCAATGACCTCTCCGACTCTCTGGAAAATCCTCTCTATCTCTTTGCTGATGACTCCACTATCTGCCGCTCCATTCCTCATCCCTCAGATCGGCAGTCTGCAGCCTCCTCACTCTCTGCAGACCTGGACAAAATCACAGACTGGTCAAACAAGTGGAACATGTCTTTCAATCCTGACAAATCTCACACTCTTACAATGTCTCTCCGAAAGGACCGACTGGACAACCCTCCCATCTACTTTCTCAACAATCCTCTCCAAGAAGTTCTGTCGCTCAAGCTTTTGGGTCTCACTATCTGCCATGATCTTTCTTGGGAAAACCACATTTCCAAGCTCGCCTCCAAAGCCAGTCGCCGACTGGGCATCCTCCGTCGTGCGAAGTCCTTCCTTGGCACACCTGAGCTCCTCACCACATACAAGGCTTTCATCCGCAGCTCAATGGAATACTGTTCCCCCCTCTGGGCTGGTGCTCCTGCCTCACACCTTGCTCGGCTTCACGCTGTTGAGGCCAAAGCTTTCAGAATCATTGGAATCTCCTGCGATGTAGTCAACTCCGAGGGCCTTTCACTCACTCACCGCAGGCAGGTTGGTGGTCTTTCTGTCTTCTACCGACTCCTCTCTGGCCTTGCTCCCCAGAGAGGAGTTGGTTTGTCTTTTTTGTGATTATTGTTAGCTCTTTCACGAGCCTCGATCTTGTATACAAAAAAAAAAAAAAAAAAAAAAAAAAAAAAAAAAAGGTGTTTTACTTTAAGTAAAGTTATATACATAAAACGAGTTGAAAAGCTCAAAGGTGTTTTACTTTAAGTAAAGTTATATACATAAAACGAGTTGAAAAGCTCAAAGGTGTTTTACTTTAAGTAAAGTTATATACATAAAACGAGTTGAAAAGCTCAAAGGTGTTTTACTTTAAGTAAAGTTATATACATAAAACGAGTTGAAAAGCTCAAAGGTGTTTTACTTTAAGTAAAGTTATATGCATAAAACGAGTTGAAAAGCTCAAAGGTGTTTTACTTTAAGTAAAGTTATATACATAAAACGAGTTGAAAAGCTCAAAGGTGTTTTACTTTAAGTAAAGTTATATACATAAAACGAGTTGAAAAGCTCAAAGGTGTTTTACTTTAAGTAAAGTTATATACATAAAACGAGTTGAAAAGCTCAAAGGTGTTTTACTTTAAGTAAAGTTATATACATAAAACGAGTTGAAAAGCTCAAAGGTATTTTACTTTAAGTAAAGTTATATACATAAAACGAGTTGAAAAACTCAAAGGTGTTTTACTTTAAGTAAAGTTATATACATAAAACGAGTTGAAAAGCTCAAAGGTGTTTACTTTAAGCACAGTTTCATCTTTTAAAAAGCCTCTAAAAAAGGCACTTTGTTTTAAGTATAATTTTACTATATAAATAAATATGATCAAAGCAACGTATTGCGATGTTTGTGAACAAGAATATAAACAATACAAAAGACACCTTAAAACTAACAAACACACATTTAATCTACTTCACCTACTATCTCCTATTCAGAAGGAAACAAAACACTGTTCTGCATGTAATAAAAATATCCTCAAGAAAGGCTTCGAAATACATCTTAAAACAATTCTACATTTATCAAATTTTATCACAACTAAAAACTCTGATGGCGCATTCAAAGAACATATTAAAATAAGAGTCTTTAACTTCAAACCTCCTGAACCAGAGTCTATAGTTGATGCTGTAGAAATAGTTAAACCTGTTGTTCAAACGTTGATTGAAAAAACACTAAAAGAAATGAAACCACTTAAATTTTATATGGGAGTAAAATTAGAAATGACAAAGGACGAAGGAGTTATAGATACACCATACATGAGAACTGAGCCACACTTTATATCTTCATATCAAGATTTTAAAACATCAGGAGTCTATGATGAACTTATTAAACAAGAGCAAGATGTGGATAATTCAATCGTAGGAAGTGGATTCAATATAGGAAAAATTATTTACATAGACATTCATATTCTTAAATCAGATCCTCTAAAAGCTTCTTCCTACATTGATTTACCCAGTGTTATCAAAAATAGAAAAGCAGTTATCAATATCAAAAATAAAGACAATAAATGTTTTCTCTGGTCTATTCTAGCACACTTACATCCTCCACATTTTCATGATGAAAGAGTATCTCATTATAAAAAATATGAGAATACATTAAATACGAAAGATCTAAAGTTTCCGATGGCTTTAAATGATATTCCTAAATTTGAAAAGATAAATAATTTATCAGTTAATGTTTATGGTCTAACAGAAACAAACAGCATTCAGGTTTTAAAGCTTTCTGACAATTGTAAACAAACTCATATTAATCTTCTATATTTTAATTCAGAGGAAAATTCACATTATACATACATTAAAGATATTGCTAAATTAATAAAACCACAAGTATGTAAAAGAACAAATAAAATATATATTTGTTTGCGTTGTCTTAACTTCTTCCATACACAAGAAAGATTAGATAAACATTCAAATTATTGTGGTGAACATAAATCAACGGTAATCAATATGCCTAAAGAAGGCTCAAATATCACATTCAAAGATGAAAAGAAAAAGATCAAACATCCATTTGTTATATATGCTGATTTTGAAAGTATTCTAGAAAAAATAGATACTGCTTCTCCAGATCCAAAAGATTCATACACAAATAAATATCAAAAACATACTCCTTGCGGTTTTTGTTATTATATCAAATCATCCGTTGGTGATAAATATAACAAGTTAGAGGAGTATAGAGGCTCAAATACCCCAGAGGAGTTTGTGAAACGACTAGAAAAAGACTGTGCCCGATTAACCAAGATAATGAGAGAAACTAATAAACTAATGTCTTTGACGAGTGAACAGAAAAGGGAATTTAGAAAAAACAATGTTTGTCATATTTGTGAGGAAAAAATTGGTGAAGGTCTAAAGGTTAGAGATCATTGTCATCTCACTGGTAAATATAGAGGTCCAGCTCATCAAAGTTGTAATATTAATTATCAACTCCCCTCTTTCATTCCTGTCTTTCTTCATAACAATGCTCATTATGATACGCATCTATTTATTAATGAACTTTCAAAGACATCTGGACACATTTCAGCAATTCCTAACACAGATCAGAAATACATTTCATTCACAAAAACAATTCACACATCTCCTATTACTCATATCAGATTTCTTGATACATTTAAATTCATGGCAAGTCCATTGGCTAACTTGGTTCAAAATCTAAAAGAGTTTCCATGTCTTTCAGAGTATTTTTCAGATAAAGATTTTCTAACACAAAAGGGAATTTACCCCTATGACTATATGGACTCATTTGAGAGATTCAATGAAACACAACTTCCTTTAAAAGAAAATTTCGATAACAAATTAAACAACAGTCATATATCTGATAAAGATTATGTACACGCACAAAATGTTTGGGAAAAATATAACATCAAGAATCTTGGTGAGTATCACGATTTGTATCTCAAAACTGATGTGCTTTTATTGGCCGATGTATTTGAAGCCTTTAGATCTGTTTGTCGCACTGGATATGGATTGGATCCTGCTCACTACTACACAGCACCTGGATTGGCTTGGAGCGCGATGTTGAAAATGACAAAACAAGATTTGGATTTGATAACCGATGTCGATATGCTTTTGATGATTGAAAAGGCAAAAAGAGGTGGAATTTCACAAGTATGCTCGAGCAGCTACTCAAAAGCAAATAACAAATATCTTCCAAATTATGATTCAACGAAAGAGAGTTCTTACTTGATGTACTATGACGCAAACAACTTGTATGGCTGGGCAATGTCTCAAGCTCTTCCTTATGGGAAACTAAGATGGGTAAAGGAAAAAGACTACACAAAGGTTTTACAAGATGTATGTATCTCTACACAAAAACAATTGGATGATTCAAAGGTTGGTTATTATTTTGAGGTTGATTTAAAATATCCTGAAGAACTTCATATCAAACATAAAGATCTTCCATTTGCTTGTGAGAAAGAAAGTCCAAAGAAAGAATGGTTGAGTGATTATCAACGATCGTTTGATATAGGTGAATCAACAGAAAAATTACTTACTACATTATATAACAAGAAAAATTATGTACTACACCAAAGAAATTTGCGACAATATTTATCAAAAGGTCTAAGAGTAGAGAAGATCCACAGGGTTCTAAAGTTCAATCAAAGTCATTGGTTAAAGGGGTACATTGATTTTAATACACAAAGAAGAACAGAGTCAAAAACAGATTTTGAGAAAGACTTTTATAAATTAATGAATAATGCGGTCTTTGGTAAGACCATGGAGAATGTGAGGAAAAGACAAAATATCAGACTAGCAACATCTTGGGAACAAGCATCAAAATTAATTAATAGACCGAGTTTTACTAGAGCTGAGGTCTTTACTGAGAACTTTTGTGCGATCCATTTGGTTAAAGAGAGTATTGAAATGGACAAACCTATTTACATTGGAACATCAATTCTTGACTTGTCAAAGTCATTAATGTATGATTACTTTTATATTAATCTAAAATCAAAGTATAAGGATAATGTGTCATTGTTGTATATGGATACTGATAGTTTTATTTTGAAAATTAATACTGATGATGTTTATTCAGATATGAAAAAGGACATTAATATCTATGATACAAGTAATTACAGTCCAGAGAGTGAGTTGTTCTCTTCTAAAAATAAAAAGGTGATTGGAAAGTTCAAGGATGAATTGGGAGGAAATGTTATGAGTGAATTTGTGGGATTGAGGTCGAAGGCTTATGCTTATAAATACATTGTGAATAACGTTGAAAAGACTGATAAGAAGTTAAAAGGTATAAAGAAAAATGTCATTAAAGAAACAATAAACTTTAAGGATTATTATAACTGTTTAACAACAAAGAAAGAAGAGTTTAGAAAGATTAATGGAATAAGAAGTTATAAACATCAATTATATTCAGAAGAGGTGCATAAGAAAGCATTGGGGGCTTTTGATGATAAGAGGTTTATTTTAGAAAATGGAATTGATCGTCTCCCTTATGGTTATATAAGTATATAAGATATATATATATATAAGTGATAAGTTAAAAAGGGGGGTTAGGGATTTTAACGGGCTACCGCCACCTTTTTTACTATTATATAAATGATAGAACCAAGTATCAACCAGACTAAAGAGTGGAGGTGTAATCAACCTTGGTATATAAATGGAAAACATAACGAATGTGAAAAATATCAGATTCAAGAGGTTGAGAGAATCACTGGTCAGAAGGTTCTCAAGACGGATAAACGTATTCATTTGTTAAGTGGGGTAATGGAGGGTGGGAAGAAAAATATATTAGAGTGGAGTGAGAACTTTAATGGTTATCAATCGGATAATAAATATTATAATTTTAAAATGGTATGTGGGAGAGGAGGAGGTCAAACAAGAACCCTCCGTGAAACATACCACTTTATACTTTCACAACAAAAGGTTAAGGAACCTGTATACTTTATAAATATACTTGATGGGGATGAGTTCTATAGGAGAATGGAACTCTTAAAAAAGTTAGAAAGAGATAATATATTTATAGGCTCATTAGCAGAGTGGTCTAAGGAACTACATTAAGGGGCTAGTGGGGGGAATAGGGTAAAAATTACATGTAAGTGAGAAGGATCATAGGTTCATAAGGCTAGAAGGATTATAGGTTCATAAAGGAAGAAAATCATAGGTTCATAAGGTGAGAAGGATTATAGGTTCATAAGGTGAGAAGGATTATAGGTTCATAAGGCGAGAAGGATTATAGGTTCATAAGGCGAGAAGGATTATAGGTTCATAGAGGGAGAAATAGAGGTGTTTATGATTTTTTTAAAAACAGGGGGGTAAATGACATTAGATAGGGATTTCCCATGTTAAACGGAGGTGTCCCAGAAGCAACATTTATCACCTACTTCTGTGTTCACCCTCGCTGAGGATGGGGGGGGGGGGGGAGGGAGGCAGTGGGTGGGGATCTTGGAGGTGTCCTGGCTCCCAATTGGTGGAGCCCGTTACTCCGCCCCACAAGCTCTCCCAAAGTGACTCAGGCCCTGATTGGTGGGTTTGAAAAGTTTTCCTGCCCCCACAAACTCTCTCAAAGGAACTTTTACCTGGTGCTTGGATGGTTTGCCTGTGAGCCTGCATGCACTGCCTGGCAAATTATCCATTATGAGTGGAGGACCTATCCTTCCCTTCCCCAATGCATAAAGACATACAAACCCAAAATAAGGGTAAGAGGCTAAGATAATGGTCTGCTATGAAATAACTATTCTAAGGGACCTGTATGTTGGTTGCCATTTACTTTTTAGTGGTTTCCCAAAACCGCAACAATATATACACATACATACATACATACATATATAGTAACATACATACATCATGTGATTTTGCATAGCCAATCAGAGACTCCCATGGAAAGGCCTGACTGCCTCCTTAGACATTCCTGGGAAATAGACTGAAGTGTATGCTTCACAGTGCGACATTTAGCATAACGAGGGCCAAAGATTCGTTAATGAGCATCAAGTAATACAGTCGTCAAATTCCTGAAATTCATGTCCGACTTCTGGTAACATTCATGATCACATTTCTCCAAACATCCCTATATTTCACTGCTTCCCGAAGCTCTGGCAGAGACAGCTTGTTGGCAGCAGCTACCCCATCCATCAGGCACGTCAAGGTCTACCTCTTCTTCTTCCTCCCTCAACCACAGGCAGCATGGTTCATTTCTCCAGACTTTCGTTTTCTGCACGCATCATGGCGTCCAATAGTCCAGTCAAACTAGCTCATTTTTTCATGATCTAGGGAAAAATTACATCACACTTTAGTTTTACCACATTGCATCCCAGACCACCATAGTTAGTCCCAAAGAATCCTCACTTGGGAAATATGCTTAATTTGCATAAACCCGATATGGTGGCCAAAATAATTTACATAAATCCAATATGGTGGCCAAAATAATTTACATACATCCAATATGTAGCCCAAATAATTCACATTAGTCCAATATGGTAGCCGAAATAATTTATGTAAATACAATATGGTGGCCAAAGTAATTTACATACATCCAATATGGTAGCCAAAATAATTCACATTAGTCCAATATGGCAGCCAAAATAATTCACATTAGTCCAATATGGGAGCCAAAATAATTCACATTAGTCCAATATGGTAGCCAAAATAATTCACATTAGTCCAATATGGGAGCCAAAATAATTCACATTAGTCCAATATGGTAGCCAAAATAATTCACATTAGTCCAATATGTTAGCCAAAATAATTCACATTAGTCCAATATGGCAGCCAAAATAATTCACATTAGTCCAATATGGTAGCCAAAATAATTCACATTAGTCCAATATGGGAGCCAAAATAATTCACATTAGTCCAATATGGTAGCCAAAATAATTCACATTAGTCCAATATGGGAGCCAAAATAATTCACATTAGTCCAATATGGTAGCCAAAATAATTCACATTAGTCCAATATGGTAGCCCAAATAATTTACATAAATACAATATGGGAGCCAAAATAATTCACATTAGTCCAATATGGTAGCCAAAATAATTCACATTAGTCCAATATGGTAGCCAAAATAATTCACATTAGTCCAATATGGGAGCCAAAATAATTCACATTAGTCCAATATGGCAGCCAAAATAATTCACATTAGTCCAATATGGTAGCCAAAATAATTCACATTAGTCCAATATGGGAGCCAAAATAATTCACATTAGTCCAATATGGTAGCCAAAATAATTCACATTAGTCCAATATGGGAGCCAAAATAATTCACATTAGTCCAATATGGTAGCCAAAATAATTCACATTAGTCCAATATGGTAGCCCAAATAATTTACATAAATACAATATGGGAGCCAAAATAATTCACATTAGTCCAATATGGTAGCCAAAATAATTCACATTAGTCCAATATGGGAGCCAAAATAATTCACATTAGTCCAATATGGTAGCCCAAATAATTTATGAAAATACAATATGGTGGCCGAAATAATTTACATAAATACAATATGGTGGCCAAAATAATGTGCATAAATACAGTATGGTGGCCAAAATAATTTACATAAATTCAATATGGTGGCCAAAATAATTTACTTAAATAGTGTATGGCAGCCAAAATAACACATAAATACAATATGGTGGCCAAAATAATTTACATAAATTCAATATAGTGGCCAAAACAAATTACATACATCCAATATGGTAACCCAAATAATTCACATTAGTCCAATATGGTAGCCCAAATAATTTACATAAATACAATATGGTGGCCAAAATAAATTACATGAATTCAATATGGTGGCCAAAATCATTTACATAAATACAATATGGTGGCCAAAATAATTCACATAAATTCAATATGGTGGCCAAAATAATTTACAGAAATACAGTATGGTGGCCAAAATAATTTACATAAACACAATATGGTGGCCAAAATAATTTACATAATTTCAATATAGTGGCCAAAATAATTTACATACATCCAATATGGTAGCCCAAATAATTCACATTAGTCCAATATGGTGGCCAAAATAATTTACAGAAATACAGTATGGTGGCCAAAATAATTTACATAAATACAATATGGTGGCCAAAATAATTTACATAAATACAGTATGGTGGCCAAAATCATTTACATAAATACAATAGGGTGGCCAAAATAATTTACATAAATTCAATATGGTGGCCAAAATAATTTACAGAAATACAGTATGGTGGCCAAAATAATTTACATAAATACAATATGGTGGCCAAAATAATTTACATAAACACAACATGGTGGCCAAAATAATTTACATAAATTCAATATAGTGGCCAAAATAATTTACATACATCCAATATGGTAGCCCAAATAATTCACATTAGTCCAATATGGTAGCCCAAATAATTTACATAAATACAATATGGTGGCCAAAATAATTTACATAAATTCAATATGGTGGCCAAAATCATTTACATAAATACAGTATGGTGGCCAAAATAATTTACATAAATACAATATGGTAGCCAAAATAATTTACATAAATCCAATATGGTGGCCAATATCATTTACATAAATCCAATATGGTGGCAAAAATCCCAGACTTTCATATACTTTTACATCTACCCCTGATATAGTAAGTCAATGATGATTAATTTTATTCTAAAAGTCGTTTTCTGCAACATAAAATATTAAAAGAGACATTGTGACATGCAAATAATGAATATACCTACATTTGTTGGTGCTTTTTCATCGATGTATGTAAGTGGTGATCACGTGAAAATAGGCAATTTAGGGCTAGGGGGTAAATAACAAGTAGAAAATTAAACTGGTATCAGTAAATATCATTCAGTTACACCTTTAGTACTAAGGCCACAGGTGTTCTAAATACAGCAGTTTTAAATATGGTTCATTCATATCTCTCATACTTATTGAGCAATTGTATTTTCTACACTCAAAGTAGTTCAATGGTGAAAATCCAATATTCGGCATTTTTATACCAGAGATCTACCGACATAACACAAACTGAATAATACGTTTGTCCATTTGCACAAATTCTCTTTTCTCCCGCCTCTGGAACAAACTGCCACACTCTCTTCAATCCCACTCCTCCCTCCATGTCTTTAAAACAGCTGTTTACCACCATCTCTTATCTACCCCCATCCAAAACCTTGATCTTTTCTACCCCCATTAATACACCCCAGATCCACCTCTTTCAATCACCGACTTCATTCCTTAAATTCCAAGTGGTGTCCACTTCTTTTATACCGTGTACCGCCCTCCCGCCCCCCCCCCCCGCCCGACCCCCCCCCCCAGTCCACTCCCTTCCACAGATCTACCGACGTCCCTGTTCTATACTGTTGATGTGCTTGTATGTTTTCCTCTCTCTCCCCGTCTTGTCTCCCGCTCCCTTTGTTATATGTTTTGTGTCCGTTAATATTTTTGTTTAATGTGTTAGCTCTTCCACGAGCCTCGACTTTGTATACAAAAAGAAGAAGATATTTTTGGCTATTTTGTTTTGTTTTTCTTTTCAGAACTAATCCTGCCTGAATTCACTTGCAAGTAAAATGGAGGAGTGTTGTATGTGTAACTAGAAGAGCCGATCCATCCATTGCTTCGCCAACGGATCAATCAGTCGTCACGTCCCTTGCTAGAAAGGGGAGGGGAGCAGGAAGGAGGGCAGAGGAAGGGAAGGGGAGGGGGATGGAGGGGTGTGGAGGGGGGGTGGATGGAGTGGGAGGGATTGGGGAGGAAGGGCGGGGAGTGGGAGGAAGGTGGAAGGGAGGGAGGGGAACGAGAATGAAGCGAGGGGGAAGGGAAGGGGAGCGATATACTGCATATACATATTTTTTGGGGTGGGGGAGGGGGTTTTGACAGGCCCCTCCATTTTGGAGCAGAGGGGGTGGGGGGGCTGGGGCGGTTGGGGGGGGGGGTGGGAGAAGGGAAGGAAGACAAATGTTCCCATGCAAAGAGTGCTTTATGCTCAGTGTTGCCCAGTTGAAGAAGGCATTGTAATACCCTCTGCCACCATCATGTGGCACCACGCGGTACACATTTACATAGAGAATTTCACACCACTCCCCCTCTCCCCTCGACTCCCACATGCCCGTGTGAGGCCGCGGTCATATAGCCTGTTACCCCCCACACAACGTTATATTTATACCCAGAGTTTGGTGTTTGTAACATAAAATATGTGGCCGTGCATAATGAACAAAGGCAGACAGACAGCCACAGATTGACAATGGTGTTTATATTTTTAGCAGTAACCGGAACAGGCAGATATCGACTATTTTTCGGTAATCTGTATCGGCAGATTACAATCAGTGTACAGTTCCGATGACCGATTAAAGTTGAACTGTACTCAATAAAACCCCCAAACCTTGAGTAGCAAATTTCATTAAACAAATTAAAGAAAACAACGTTGTGCCTTTTGCTTTAGAAACAGCTGTGAGTACTGTTACATGCTCCTCCCCAAACCCCGGTCACGGTGTACCTCCGAGCCCTGAGAGGAGTCGCGGCAGAAAGATGTGTTATTCTGTATGTCAAAGATCAATGGTGAATCAACACCAATTGTTACCAACAAACCTTGTTACCAACAAACCAACAAACCTTGCAACAAACCTTCCCCTTCTCTCCCCATCTTGTCTACCGCTCCCCTTTTTATACACTTTGTTTGTTTGTCTGTTTGATTTGTTTGTGTGATAAATGTTAGCTCTTTCACGAGCCTCGATTATGTACACAAAAAAAAAAAAAAAAAGTATTGTATTTGACCACACAAGAATAACAGTACAACAACAATAGTAATCAATTGTACAACCAATATATATTTCCTATGATGGTACCATCAGGTTCGTACAATATAACTCACTGTGCTCCAAGTGAGCGAAAAGAAGAACATTCCCAATGTCTCTATTCCGGCATCAAGCCAAAGTCGATCCGCTCCAGTAATCGTCAGAACGATGTCTAATCGAGACCAGAAAGGCCGAGCTGAGAGCCAGGTTTCATGGTGGTTGGGTGGTGAGGCCTGGAAGTATTCACTACATAGACGCATTTAGGAACGTGGAGTTCACGGGTTAATCCGTGTAGGAATCTTGGCTCGGCTGCTCCTGAGCACCCAGTGCTTCCAACTCTTCTCTTGATCATAAAAATCATAATCACGGTTGTAGAGACGGGTGCTGTAGTCACGTGAGTAGCGGTCCCCATCTCGGCTACCACCGTAATAGGCATCCCGTCGAGAGTTGCCAAAACTGCGCTGCTGCTGCTGGGAGCCTCCATAGTAATCACGACTGCGGCCGCCACCAAAACTACTACTCCCACCCCGGGAGCCATAGCCACCCCTGAAACTACCTCCACGGTGCCTCCTCTGTAGCCCCCTCGAAGCCCATGGCCTGCCTTCGCTACTGTTATGGTCCGACCATTCAAATCCTTTTCTGCATCTTTGCGTCCTTTGTGTTTTCAAACGTGACAAAGCCAAACCCTCTCGACTTTTGCGTCTCCCTGTCTTATCAGCAGCACTTCCAAGAGTGGTCCATATTTGCCAAAGATAGAGTCCAGAACATCTTCACTTGTGTCAAAGTTCAGTCCACCTACAAAGAGCTTGCCAACATTGCCTCCGTCCATGACTTGTGTGTGCTGACACTTAGTTTCAGGGTACTCGACAAGAAGTGCCTGTGCAAAGCCTGACGTCAGTACCTTCTCCTTCTCTTCAGAGCGCTTCCAACCCATAGCACGAGTCACTGCACAGGATGGAAAGATACCTGGAATCTCCTGCTCTAACTGTGCTGTGTTATTTTCCATACTGGGCTTTTCAACCAACATAGGATTACCAGAAACTCGACCACCGGCCAAATCATTCCCGATAATAAAAGAGATTCCCTCTACAGCAAGAGTGGCTTGTAAACCTACGTTGACCGGTCCTGACACCAAATCAGACTTCAAATGGATGACATGAAGTGGTGCTTTAACATAGCCACCAACCCCCTGTAAAAGAACACGAACACCAGTTGCCGTCTTCTCTGACAATGGCAAAATGCCCTCAAGCATCAAAGATTGATGTGCTCCTGTGTCCTTCAATACCCTAACAGGTCTCTGGTTCGTTAAGTCTCCATCCAGTGACACAAGCCCCTCTGAAATAAAAGGTTTGTAACCCTCTTGAGCAATGTCGTTCGGTGATGCCGTAACTTTGGCATGGGAGCCTTCACAAGGCACTGTCCTCCAAGGATGATTTCTCGCATTTGGCAATGCATTCGGAGTTGCACTTGTTTGACTCCGCTCCTGATTTTTCCTTTACAGGGCGTAACATTGGGACATCAAATGTCCAGGTTTCTTGCAAAAAGCGCAAGTAGGCCCGGAGGAAAAACCCGTGGTCTGCCTTGGGCCCCCCGGAATATAGGTATGCCTTGGAACTGTAGTCTTCTGATCCCTAAAAATCGCGGTATCAGATTTGTCCCCATAGTCCTCTCTAGGCCGCCTCCATGAATATTTGTTCTCCAACCCTGATTTACCATAACTCCCCTGGCTAACTCTAGGCGGGAAGTTCGGTTTCTGGAACCCCATCCTGTGTGTCAAGGCATAGTCATCTGCCACGGTTGCTGCCTCATACAACTCTGGTACTTTCTTTTCATCCAGATGTACTTTAATGTCCACATGGACACACTGTTTGAATTCCTCCACCAAGATCAATTGTCGTAACAGGTTGAAGTCTTTCCCAATCCCCTTCGAGTCACACCACCGATCAAACATGGTTTCCTTCATTCTGGAAAACTCCACATGGGTCTCACTCTCACTCTTCCTGGCATTCTGGAATTTTTGCCGGTAAGCTTCAGGGACCAATTCATAGGCTTTGAGAATGGCTTTCTTCACTTTCTCATAATCTGCACATTGGTCAATCGGTAAAGCCGAATAGATATCTTGAGCTTTACCCACCAGAACACTTTGCACTAACATAGTCCAGGACCCCACAGGCCATTTTAGCATTTGAGCCACCTTCTCAAAGTGTAAAAAGAACTTGGCTACCTCTTTTTCATTGAAGGGTGGAACCAGCCTCACATGCCTACAAACATCCCAAGTGTTCTGACTAGTTGTCGAACTAGCCGGCATGGATACTACTTCTCTCCGTTCTCCCAGTAATTCCAGCTCCTTGAGTTTAAGTTCCTTCTGATACTCCATGTCACGTTCCTTTAACTCCCTTTCGGCTCTCCTTTCCTCTGCTCTTCTTTCTTCTTCAGCTCTCCTTTCCTCTGCTCTTCTCTCCTCGAGTTCTCGTTCCTGTTCTGCTCTTCTTTCCTCGAGTTCCTTTTCAGCTCTCCTTTCCTCTGCTCTTTCCTCTGCTCTTCTTTCCTCGAGTTCTCGTTCCTGTTCTGCTCTTTCCTTTTCTGCTTTCCTTTCCTCTGCTTTTAACCTTTCCTGGCTCTGCAGTTGCATCTCCATTTTCCGGAGCTCCACATTTTCTTTTTCCTCGGGTAACCAATCCAAGGCTACCTCTTTCCATGTTCCTTGTCCCACCAGAGATTCTACCACCAATGTCTGCATATCTGCTTTCTTCATATTAACTCGGACCTCCAAGTTAAAATATTTGGCCAATATCAAGATTTCCGATCTTTTTAACGCTTGAAACTGTGCCTCATTAGGGGACGCCGCAAACTTTTCTGTGTCAAACACCATGGTGACGATTAGTTAGCACCTGCTAACCTTCACACAAAAATTTTCAAATTTGTTTTGAAAAATTTGGGAATGTTAGAAAAATTCCAAATTTGGGAATTTTGGGAATGTTAGGGAATTCTATCCCGGACGAGGATGTTCGGGAATTTAATCAGCAAAGTCGAGCCCCCAATTTCTGTTACGTGCTCCTCCCCAAACCCCGGTCACAGTGTACCTCCGAGCCCTAAGAGGAGTCACGGCAGAACGATGTGTTATTCTGTATGTCAAAGATCAATGGTGAAACCACACCAATTGTTACCAACAAACAAGTATTGTATTAAGATCACACAAGAATAACAGTACAACAACAATAGTAATCAATTGTACAACCAATGTATATTTCCTATGATGGTACCATCAGGTTCGTACAATATAACTAACTGTGCTCCAAGTGAGCGAAAAGAAGAACATTCCCAATGTCTCTATTCCGGCATCAAGCCAAAGTCGATCCGCTCCGGTAATCGTTAGAACGATGTCTAATCGAGACCAGAATCCCTTTCGGATGACAGTCACAGTCACGCTGCCAAAGCTGCGCAAAGGTGCCCTCAAGGCGACTGGGAAATCACACCCTCGGGTATGGACATTCCACGGCTCCCAATCGGCGACCACAGATTTACCACTCAAAAGCCACGTTACACACACACACCAGATTAACGTCTGAATGCGGTGAAAATGGTTGAAGCGAGGTGTAAAAACCTTGAGCGAAGCGCAAATCCTGCGTGAGGTAAAAATTGCCGACGGCCCGTTCTCGTAGCGTAACGGCACTCCGATGATTCTCCTCGGAATCAACTGCAAAACCTGTCATGCAGGTTTATCTGTCACAGCGATAACAACTCTGTCGCAGGAATCCCTTTAACCAGGAAACCCAAAGTTCACACGTGACCCTCGTTCGCCAACGTTCACTCAGGACCTTGAAGCAGCTCGGCTTCTTGTCCGACTCACTCGCTCCGCCTTCTCTTCCTCCTCTTCCTCTTCGTCATCATCCGGTTCCGGTTTCATTTCAAACTTTAACTTTTTTACCTTTTGAAAATAGTAATCTCTATTTCCCTTAAACGACAAGAATAATAGTACATGGAATCAAAAATGTTTACAGTGGATGAAAACCACAACAACAGAAGTGACGAATCCATAACAGTACAAAGAAAAATGCGATGGCTCCTACTGTACCATGTTATACGCAATCGCTCTTCCTGACTTCCTGTCAGAGTACGTCTTGACCTCATACTGTTACCTTTGTGGGGGGCTGGTAATGAAAAACCTTAGTCCAGGTAGAAGTGTATAGATTACCATGCTCCGTATGTCGCATGAAGAAGAAGAATCCCCATGTACCATAAGTAGGGATCCGTTTAGATCGGATGTCGTGTAGGAGTGTATCTTTGTCCCCATGACGAGGAGTAGGGTAATGTTAATTAGTTAGGGATTAAGGGTAATTTATCCCCTGTATGTAATTGCCTCTGCCCTCTTTTCCTGTGTTCCTTTTGACACTGAACTACACACCATAGCCAAGCCAAGCAATCGACACCATAATTAATAACACTAAATATAACAACCGGAGGCAGGGCATTGAAAACTACCACGGTTTCTGCCAGCCGTGCCATCTCAAAGGCCGGTAAGTGGCGATGAGGCCACACCCCGAAGAACGATTGGTCAGGACGGCGATCGAGTGATGTTGTGGCGGCAATTGATTGGACCATGTGGGGACATCGTAGGGTGACGTAAGAGCCCTTTTTTTTTTCTATACAAGATCGAGGCTCGTGTAAGAGCTAACATCAATCACAAAAAGTGGACATCTCTCTGACCATGCTCAGGGAGCCTGCTCAGCGTCGACGAGTCTGGAATTTCACTCAGGCCAACTGGCACGGTCTTCAAGCAGCCATCAATCATCTGGACTGGTCTCCCATCTCTACCACCTCTGACATCAACTCATCCTGGGAATTCTTCCAAAGTAAATTGCTCTCTCTCATGCACAGATTTATCCCATCTCGTCTTCAGTTGTCATACCCTTCCTCCCGTCCATGGTACACGGAATCTTGTGGTGAGGCTGTTTCCCAGAAACAACTTGCCTTCGTCTCCGGGAAAGCAAATCCAACGGAAGGAAATCTCATTTCCTTTCACAAAGCCCGAAACAAGCGCCTGTCCACCCTCAGGAGAGCCAGGAAACAATATCTCTCTGTTCTCAAGACCGAACTCTCTTATCTGTCTCCCTCTTCCAAATCCTGGTGGCGTCTGGTCAAATCTGTTTCTGGTGTTTGTTCCCCCTCCATCCCCTCCCTTACCTCAAACGGCTACACAGCTGACTCCGCACATGAAAAAGCTGAATGCCTCAACTCTGTGTTTGCCTCTAAATCTTGTGTCCCAAACCCATCCCTCTCTGTACCCACCATACCAAGTCGTACCCAGCTGCTCCTGGACTCCGTGTCCTTTCCTCCTGACAAGGTGGAAAAGTTTCTGTCAACCCTCGACTCTGATTCTGCAACTGGACCTGACGGCATCAGCCCACGGGTCCTAAAATCCTGTTATTCCGCTCTTTCACTCCCTTTCTCTGTTCTCCTCACCCTCTCTTTTGCTCAAGGTCAACTGCCATCTGCTTGGAAATCAGCCAACATCACCGCTTTGCACAAAAAAGGTGCAAAAACAGATCCTAGCAACTACAGACCAATCAGCCTTCTCCCAATTATCAGCAAAGTCATGGAATCCATCATTGCTTCGGATATGAAATCTTTCCTCTTCTCCAATGGCTTGATCTCTGATCATCAATTTCGTTTCAGACCAGGTCACTCTACTCTGGACATGCTGCTTCTGCTGCCTCAACATAGGATGGAGGTCCTCAGCGCCAAACAGGAAATTAGAGCTGTCTCCCTCGACATATCACGTGCCTTCGATACGGTCTGGCACCCCGCTCTGCTCACCAAACTCTCCTCCTTTGGTATCCATGGAAATCTCCATGCATGGCTGGTGGACTTCCTCTCTCGTCATAGTCAACGTGTGGCCCTGAATGGGTTTCTCTCATCTCCTCTTCCTGTTCAGGCTGGAGTTCCCCAGGGGCAGTGTTCTGGGCCCTGTGCTTTTTCTGGTCTTCATCAATGATCTCTCTGACTCTCTTGAAAATCCTCTCTATCTCTTTGCTGATGACTCCATTCTCTGCCGCTCCATTCCTCATCCCTCAGATCGGCAGTCTGCAGCCTCCTCACTCTCTGCAGACCTGGACAAAATCACAGACTTGGCAAACAAGTGGAAAATGTCTTTCAATCCTGACAAATCTCACACTCTTACGATGTCTCTCCGAAAAGACCGACTGGACAACCCTCCCATCTACTTTCTGAATAATCCTCTCCAAGAAGTTTTGTCACTCAAGCTTTTGGGTCTCACTATCTGCCATGATCTTTCCTGGGAAAACCACATTTCCAAGCTGGCCTCCAAAGCCAGTCGCCGACTGGGCATCCTCCGTCGTGCGAAGACCTTCCTTGGCACACCTGAGCTCCTCACCACATACAAGGCTTTCATCCGCAGCTCAATGGAGTACTGCTCTCCCCTCTGGGCTGGTGCTCCTGCCTCACATCTAGCTCGTCTTCACGCTGTTGAAACCAAAGCGTTCAGAATCATTGGAATCTCCCGCGATGAAGCTGATTCTGAGGGCCTTTCACTCACTCACCGCAGGCAGGTTGGTGGTCTTTCTGTCTTCCAACCACTCTAGTCTGGCCTAGCTCCCCGAACTATGTCCCCCAAATATTCCTGCAGGACACCCAAGACTGACCCCCCATTAACTGTGAACCGCCTCCACTTGTGGAAACACATCCGCCGGTGAACCAGCTGAAAGGGGGAAAAGGTCTTGGAATTTGTGGCATCCATGCTGAGCTTCTCAAGGCTGGTCGAAATGCTGTACTTGAGACGTTGCATGCAGTTCTATGCTCTGGAGCACAGGCATCATCCCTACTGAATGGAAGAGGGGCCTTGTTGTCCCCCTCTGGAAAGGGAAGGGTAATCACCATGGCTGCAACAACTACCGAGGGGAGATGCTACTCTCGGTGCCGGGTAAGGTCTTTGCTTGGATCATTCTTGAGAGGGTTCGCCACCATCTTCTTGAGCACCAGCGACCAGAGCAGTCGGGCTTTACACCAAAGAGGTCAACAATGACCGTATCTTTGCACATTAGGTCCTCACCGAACGCAAGTGAGAGTTTCGCCAGGGGCTGCTTGCAGCCTATGTTGATCTCCGCAATGCGTTCAATTCAGTGAATGGGGATGCCCTCTGGAGGATTCTTGGTCTTCGTGGGGTGCCACC
This sequence comes from Myxine glutinosa, assembly GCF_964187855.1. NCBI lineage: Eukaryota > Metazoa > Chordata > Myxini > Myxiniformes > Myxinidae > Myxine > Myxine glutinosa. Next base: position 265,589,680 of record NC_136262.1, on the reverse strand, counting down.
AACGCTGATCAATCTGATCTCTGAACTGTACTCTGGTACTGAGAGTGCTGTGAGGTGTGGTGGCTCCATCTCTGACTTATTTCCAGTTGTTACTGGAGTTCGGCAGGGGTGTGTACTGGCTCCCACACTCTTCAGCTCTTGTATGGCCTGGATTCTGGGGAGGATGTTGGTGAGATCATGCTGCGGTGCATTGTTTGGGAATGTCAAGATCTCTGACCTTCATTTTGAAGATGATGCAGTCATCTTTGCGGAGATGCTGGATATTCATACGGGAGCCCTCCAGGCACTGAATGAGGAGGCAGAGCCGCTGGGATTACGGATTTCCTGGGTCAAAACCAAGATCCAGGCTTTAAATGGCATCTTGGATGCTCCTGTCTTGTGGCGAAGATGTTGAGGTTACGAAGAGATTCACTTACCTTGGCAGTGTTATTCATGTCTCCGCATGTTGTGAGCCAGAGGTTGATAGACGTCTGGTTCGGGTCTGGGAAGTCATGGATTCACTGGATCATAGGGTGTGGCACAATCGGTATCTATGCAGGAGGACGGAAGTCAGAGTCTTTAAGTCCTTGCTGCTTCCAGTCTTGCTCTACGGATGCGAGACTTGGACCCTCACCAAGGGCCAGAGAATGAGACTTAACTCCTCTGGAACCAAGTCTCTTCGGAGAATCCTTGGCTATCGCTGGTCGGACTTTGTGTCCAACAAGCGGTTGCTGAGAGATACTCAGATGAGATTTGTTTCCGTATGGTCCGTGAGCATCAGCTGTGGCAGTATGGACATGTGGCTCATTTTCCGGACACTGATCCAGCTCACCAGATACTCTCAGCAAGGGAGCCTCGTGAGTGGAGGAGGCCAACGGGCCGACCACATGCCTCATGGTTTCAGCAGGTTGATCGGCATCTCAAGGAGATAGGGATGGGCCAGGCATCAGCCGGGGGAATGGCCAGATGGCGGCCCCTGGAGTACCGTTTGAAAGTGAATGTGGCGATGCGCTGCGAACGACGCATGCTCTCATACCTGTCCTGACCTGACGCCCAAGATCTGTCAGCAACACTCTTCTGGTGAAACTACAAAAATCAAGACTCTGCTCACCTTCACTCTTTCATTCCTCTTTTTCCCGCCTATGAAAAAACTCCCTCACTCTCTTCAATCCCTCTCCTTCCTCCAGGTCTTTGAAACAGCTGTTCACCACCATCTCTTGTCTTCCCCAGGCAAACACTTGATCTTTTCTACCCCCGTTAATCCATTCCAAATCCACCTCCTTCAAATTCCGTTTTCTTTCCTGAAAGCCCTTGTGGTGTCCATTTTTATCCCATGTTCCCCACCCAGACCTTTCCCTTCCACAGATCTCCCGATTTTCCTGTTCTCTCCTGGTGTTGTTTCCTTTTCTCAACTCCCTCTTGTCTCCCGCTCCTTTTATTATATGTTATATGTGTTAGCTCTTACAAGAGCCTCGCCTGAGTATAGAAAAAAAAAAAACGTCTTGCCACAGTCCCTTTGGCATTCTGTCAACCAAGTCCCGTTCTGCAAAGCGGTTTTTAAAAAACCTTTTTTTGCATATTGTTTAGATCCGTTTTCAAGGTCATATCTGGTCGGAGTTTTTGATGTCTTCACCTTTCTCAGTTTGACTCGTAGTTTTGCCACAAAGAGTTCCTGGCCTGTCCCACAGTCTGCACCTAGCAAATTATTGGCAGATTGTACAGCACTTCTCCATCTTCTGTTGATTAGAATGTCATCAATCTGATTTTACTTTGGCCATTAGATGAAGTCCATGTGCACAGCAGGCATACAGTCTACACCTGCGTTGTTTGAAACATGTGTTGGTAATTACGAGCTCATTCAACACACAGAATTCCATCATTCGCTCCCCTGGCTCATTTTGGATACCAAGTCCGTGGTTTCCTGTAATCCCTGGTGCTCCTGCTTCTCTAATTTTTCCATTCCAGTCTCCCGTAATCATTAAATCTTCTCCTGTAGGCACCTGTTCCATGAGTTCCTGCAACTTTTCATAAAACTCCTCCACATTTTCTTCACCATAATGTGCACCTCTGGTAATTGTCACTTTATATGTTTTTAAATACCAGTTTAGATCATACATCCATTGTGTTTTGCAAGAGTGAGCGATATAAGCGGGGATCCTGAACAAGTTCCAAATTCCTTACCTGAACTTCAGTACACTGAGAATGGAGTGTTTACCTGTCCCGGACCTGTTCTGAGCCACAGAGACGTTCATGACTTTTCAGAGCCGAACGGATGCTCATACACACAAGCCTACCTGATATCCTACCAAGGTGCTATCAAAACGATGATGTTAAGTGTGATGTTTCTTTCTCATGCAGTCTTCTTATTCATTACCTACAACATTATTCGCGCCATTGATACGTCAACCTGCATGGGAAAAACCAGGATGGCGGTTTATATCTGGGCCGGGATTCTAACCAAAGCAAGATAGGTGTAGTCTGGGATCCGAGGCCTGGAAATGTGTAAAAAAGTGATTTTGAAGTGACACCCCTGCTATAAAATGTTTGACCCCTAGATCATGTCTGTGGGGGTGTTAGCCACCAGAACAGTGACTTTAGCAAGGTAGTTTGGATTGCGCGAATTCTGTAAGGACATTTTTTAACTTGGGGCGTCAACTGTAAAAAAGCAAGAAATTTAGGGGTAGGGGAAATTCAATTGACCATATATCCCATAATACAAGGGTGAGTGCATCAAATTACCACTCATTCTTTTTGTTATAAAGTTGGCTTTTATATGAAACATGATTCAACGTGATTGGACCATCCATGAGGTCAGCAGAGGTCAAAAGGTCACGGAAAGTGGGTTAAGCTGAAAATTTAGCTCCTTTATCAAATAATTCACAGATGTATATGTCACAATATGTTCCTTGCATCCCTCTACTGTTTCTGGCCTATATTGATCGTAATAGTGATGGTTTACTGTGGTGGTTGATGCTTTTCATCTTTTGTGTGGTGCTAGTGATTATTATGCTACATTTGTTTCAGCAACTTGCTTCACTCTTGCTGATCTTTATGATTACCATCGATCTTCAGCCTTAAACTTCCATTCAGAGACACAAGATGGTGGTAGTTTTGATGCTACAACAAATATAATTTATCAGTACACATTTGAGGGAGAAGGAAGTTGGGAGGTAGTGGGGGCAGTGCCCCTTAAGAAAACCAGGAAACTGACTATCAGTGAACCAGACAAATTCGTTCCAGTAAGTAGTAAACTGACACTGAAGGACAGAAGACAGGCTAGGTCATTACGTGATATTGAACTTCCTCATGATGACAAGGGGGAAGCCTGCTTTCCAGCTGACAAGAACATCGTTTGGTTCCTACTGAGGATGTATCCAACACAGTTGATGACGGGTGAAAACGACAAGGACACTGGTAGCCTGACACGGAGCAGCTTCTTTGAATACAGTTCTGGGCAACATACAGAGAAAACAAAGATTGGTTATGGACCATTGCTTCCACAAAACCCAACCAACGCAGATGTAGTCCAGACCTCATTGGACTACTTTGTCTCCTTGAGTCTTAAGATGGGTCAGGCTAAGACGGTGGTGACTTGTGACCAGGCGATATATGACATAGTAAAGGGGTTGTTTAGGAAGGAATCGGAAAAGTACAAAGATGTTATTGTTCGACTTGGAGGATTCCATATTGCCCAGAACTTCTTGGGATCTATTGGATTTTTCATAATGGAGAGTGGCATAGAGGACATTCTGGTTTCTAGTGATATCTGTGGTCGAGGTACAGCCAATAAAGTCATGGCAGGAAAAGATTATTATAAGATGGTCCGTTATCATTCATGGTTGAGTGAGGCATTGTTCATGCTGAAGTGGGAGGCATTTGAGAAATGGCTGTTGTTCGAGAAGAATGAGGAGACACTTTCTTTGCTTTCGTCTCTGCTTGAAAGTCTTAGAAATGCCTTTGACAGGAAAGAGAAGGACGAATTTGCTGCACTCATGAAGGAAGTCATGAAATGCCTAGAGTCACTGGAGTCGCTCTGGGGAGATTTTGAGAAGGGATTAGGAGTGACAGCCCATCTTTGGAGCATGTACATAGACATGGTGCTTATCCTAAGGCGTTACATCCATGCTGAGAGAGCTGGGCTGTGGCAACAGCACTTACAAGAGGTGCAGAATATGCTACCCTATACCATTGCTTCCGGCCATAGTAAGTACATGTCCTGCCTTCCGATCTATCTCAGTGAGATGCAAAAGCTTCCAGAAACAGCACCAGAAGTGCACGAGGAGTTTGCAGCTGGCAAATTCACAGTTCACCAGACTGCAGGAGACTTTAATGGTGTGTGGACAGACCTTGCCCTTGAACAGACCTACAATAGGGAAGGCAAAACAAGCCTCTTTAAGGGTATAACACAGTCTGAATCAGCACGAGAAAAGTACATCAAGGCTCTACCGTTCATGACCTCTGTCTCTGAAAGTGTAAAACAGATGGCACACATGGCCTCGCCCGCAATCTGACCACCACGAGAAGCTGAGGAAAGACGACATGGAAGCCGTGCTGCAGATCAAACGGACCGTGGAAGAGAAGATGCAAAACCCATTCGATCCTTCACTTGCGACAGATAAACTAATGAACATATCCACAGGTCAGATTATTGCAGCAACTACCCTGGTAGATGTCAAACGTCTAGGCTTGGAGGCAATGGATGCTGCCACGACGACGAATGCAGACAAGATTGTCCAACCGAAGATAGAAACATTCGCCACGCATCTGAAGAAAAGTAAGAAAAAGATGGACACTGTGAAAGAAGTCATCAGAGAGGAGAGTGCAGTGACAAGGGCACTTTGTTTCGCACAGGACCTGAGTGATGAGGCACGGACTGAGGCATTTAGTTACGAATGGCTTGAGTACCCTCCCTCGTTGTTTGAGCCAGAGAAGAATGGATTTTCCATGCGGAAAGGTTGCAAATCCAACTATCTATCCACTCTACAGGCAGAGGTTGCCGAGTCATGGGAACCGTTAAAAGAGTTGCCTCCTTCTGCATCTGATGCAGTTTATGTAGTCGATGCAATGGCATTCATCCAGCGGTTCAACACACTTGGTTCGAGTACATTTGACCAACTTCAGGAAAGGTACAGGAACAAACTCTTGAACATGAAACCCAGACATTGCACTGAAGTGCATTTCGTGGGCGATCAATATGATTTTGGGTTAAAGAGTCTAAAGGGATGAACGCCAGAGACGGGAGTCAAATACCAACTTGCCAGAGTTTGTTCCAGCGGACATCATGAAAATCCCTGATTGGAACACATTCCTGTCAAACCCTTGTAACAAGACCAATCTGCTGTCGTATCTTGCTTCACGTTGGTCCCAGGAGTCATCCTGGCCTGATGGCTTCTGCCTGGTCCTTGGGGTCAACGCCCAGGCAACTCGTGTGACGCAGACGGAACATACCAATGTTGATGAGCTGTACTGCCCTAACCACGAGGAGGCGGACACCAGAATCTTTGCTCACATTGCTAGCTGTGACAACAGCGTAGTTGTCATTCAGGCTACAGATAAAGATATCATCGTCTTGTCAATGTATCATTTCCCTCGGTTGACAAACGTTGTTGAGTTATGGGTGGAAAAGGATGATCTGTTCCTCCCCATCCATGACTTGGTGAATGAGTTGGCCAAAGCAGTTGGAAAGGACGTATTGGCACTCACAGACACACTGCTCATCTCCTACATTCTGTCAGGTTGTGATTCGGTGAGCTATCCTTTCAAACGGGGTAAGAAGAGAGCAGTGAAAGTCGCAATCCAGCATGTTGACAAACAGCCAGCGTTGTCCAATTTCATCCGACATGAATCCGGACCTTCTGCACATGATCAGGTGATAACTGAAGCACGAAGCTTCTTTTGTGATCTCTACAGCAAGCCAGGGTATTCATCCCTGGATAAGCTCCACGCCCACTTGTTTGCATCTAGCAAACTAGATCTGTGCTCCCTTCCTCCAACAGAAGGTGCTTTTCACTTCCACGTTCTCAGGAGCCTTTGTCAGATCAGCTTATACAAGCAAGCTTCACTCAGCAATCCAGTGCTTCTTCCACCTGAAGAGTATGGCAGGAGTGTGGATGGTGACAGGTTAATTCCTGTCATGAAGAGCAAGCCATCAAAGCCTTCTGCTGCGAAGTTGAAGTACTGCAAATGTAAGAAGAAACCGAACTGCCTGAGGAATTGCCCTTGTGCGAAAGCTGGAGTACCATGCATCATTGCATGTGCCTGCAATGGCGACAGAGAAAAATGTGGACGGCTTCTGACTGATGACGGTGATGATGATGAGTAAATAGAGGTAATGACACTTTTCCAGACAGTATGTGGTATGACTTGTCGTTTTAAAACATGTTGAAGAGTACCGTGCAAATAGATAGTGTGAATGCCCGATTTTGGTGATTTTTTTAAAGTTATGCAAATCTAAAGTGACATACATGCCAGTAAGTTAAGTTCAGTCGGGGCATTTCTTTCCCAAAAACATCAGAGGGGTACAAACAACATATTTTGGGTGTAAATGTTTGGCTATATTGAGCTTGAAGTAGGAAAAATGTGATTTTATTTACTAAAGGAGCTAAACTTTTAGCTTAACCCACTTTCCGTGACCTTTTGATCTCTGCTGACCTCATGGACGGTCCAATCACGTTGAATCATGTTTCATATAAAAGCCAACTTTATAACAAAAAGAATGAGTGGTAATTTGTTGCACTCACCCCTGTATTATGGGATATATATGGTCAATTGAATTTCCCCTACCCCTAAATTTCTTGCTTTTTTACAGTTGACGCCCCAAGTTAAAAAAACGTCCCTACAGAATTCGCGCAATCCAAACTACCTTGCTAAAGTCACTTTTCTGGTGGCTAACACCCCCACAGACATGATCTAGGGGTCAAACATTTTATAGCAGGGGTGTCACTTCAAAATCAAATTTTGAGGTCTCGGATCCCAGACTAGTAACAGGTGTGTGCATACCGATAGATGAACAACTGTGAACGACTGCCCCATTTCACAGGCATGAGTGAACGGCTGCGCCATGTCACAGGTATGAGGGAATGGCTGTTTTACGTCACAGGTATGAGTGAACGGCTTCGCCATGTCACAGGTATGAGTGAACGACTGCACCATGTCACAGGTATGAGTGAACTGCTGCGCCATGTCACAGGAATGATTGAACGACTGCGCCATGTCACAGGTATGAGAGAACGGCTGCACCATGTCACAGGTATGAGTGAACGACTGCGCCATGTCACAGGTATGAGTGAACGGCTCCGCCATATCACAGGTATGAGTGAATGGCTGCGCCATGTCACAGGTATGAGTGAATGGCTGCGCCATGTCACAGGTATGAGTGAATGGCTGCGCCATGTCACAGGTATGAGTGAATGGCTGCGTCATGTCACAGGTATGAGTGAATGGCTGTATTACGTCACAGGTATGAGTGAACGGCTGCGCCATGTCACAGGTATGAGTGAACGGCTGCGCCATGTCACAGGAATGAGTGAACGGCTGCGCCATGTCACAGGTATGAGTGAACGGCTGCGCCATGTCACAGGAATGAGTGAACGGCTGCGCCATGTCAAAGGTATGAGCGAACGGCTGCGTCATGTCACAGGTATGAGTGAACAGCTGCGCCATGTCACAGGTTTTAGTGAACGGCTTCGCCATGTCACAGGTATGAGTGAACGGCTGCGCCATGTCACAGGTATGAGTGAAGGCTGCGCCATGTCACAGGTATGAGTGAACGGCTGCGCCATGTCACAGGTATGAGTGAACGGCTGCGCCATGTCACAGGTTTGAGTGAACGGCTGCGCCATGTCATAGGTATGAGTGAATGGCTGCGCCATGTCACAGGTATGAGTGAACGGCTGTGCCATGTCACAGGTTTTAGTGAACGGCTTCGCCATGTCACAGGTATGAGTGAACGGCTGCGCCATGTCACAGGTATGAGTGAAGGCTGCGCCATGTCACAGGTATGAGTGAACGGCTGCGCCATGTCACAGGTATGAGTGAACGGCTGCGCCATGTCACAGGTTTGAGTGAACGGCTGCGCCATGTCACAGGTATGAGTGAACGGCTGCGCCATGTCACAGGTTTTAGTGAACGGCTTCGCCATGTCACAGGTTTTAGTGAACGGCTTCGCCATGTCACAGGTATGAGTGAACGGCTGCGCCATGTCACAGGTATGAGTGAAGGCTGCGCCATGTCACAGGTATGAGTGAACGGCTGCGCCATGTCACAGGTATGAGTGAACGGCTGCGCCATGTCACAGGTTTGAGTGAACGGCTGCGCCATGTCACAGGTATGAGTGAATGGCTGCGCCATGTCACAGGTATGAGTGAACGGCTGTGCCATGTCACAGGTATGAGTGAACGGCTTCGCCATGTCACATGTATGAGTGAACGGCTGCGCCATGTCACAGGTATGAGTGAACGGCTGCGCCATGTCACAGGTATGAGTGAACGGCTGCGCCATGTCACAGGTATGAGTGAACGGCTGCGCCATGTCACAGGTATGAGTGAACGGCTGCGCCATGTCACAGGTATGAGTGAACGGCTGTGCCATGTCACAGGTATAAGTGAACGGCTGCACTTGGCCACAGGCGTGATCGGACGCCGGGTCGCGTGATTGACGTCAGTCGGGTAATGAAAACGTCATTCTGTTACGTCACAGACGGGCCCTGAAGACGTCATGCGTGAGCTGCTCATGTAATTACATTGATTTCCCCACACTCTCTTTCTCGTAATGAAAAAGACGTTTGTTGAGAAAAGTTCTTCACTTTTGTTAACATTGGCGGAAAAGTAACGAATTGAAGAGGACAATCAGAGCGTGCCGAGTGTCCCTGTAAAAGGCGGCCAGGTGTGTGTCTTGTCGTGCCCTTGAGCGCCTCTTCCACTATCAGGGCTCCGCTGGCCCGGGCTCGGCCTGTCGATGAGGCAATCTCCCGTAATTACCTGCACACCGACTCGTCCCGCGACCGAGGTAAGGGTCGCGTGTATGGATTGCACGAAAGGACGTCAGGGCGAGCCGTCCGTGCTCCGAATTCGATCGAGGGTCGACGTGCCGGTCTTGTCGATGTCGAATCGTCCATGTGAAGCATTCGGTGGTCTTTAACCTTTGGCTGTGCGTGTCTTATTGGTGGAACAGTCAAAGGGTCCACACTTGGATTACTCGGAGAAACATTCGTTACGTTTTCATGGTAATGTTAGGATCAATGCAGGCAAATATATCATGAACCGTCCGCTCAGAGTGCATCGACACGTGACCCAGTTTGTGCACCGGCATGTGACCCAATTTGTGCACCGACACGTGACCCAGTTTGTGCACCGACACGTGACCCAGTTTGTGCACCGACATGTGACCCAGTTTGTGCGCCGACACGTGACCCAATTTGTGCACCGACACGTGACCCAATTTGTGCACCGACACGTGACCCAGTTTGTGCACCGACACGTGACCCAGTTTGTGCACCCACACATGACCCAATTTGTGCACCGACACGTGACCCAGTTTGTGCACCGACACGTGGCCCAATTTGTGCACCGACACGTGACCCAATTTGTGAACCGACACGTGACCCAGTTTGTGCACTGACACGTGACCCAATTTGTGTACAAACACGTGACCCAATTTGTGTACAAACACGTGACCCAGTTTGTGCACCGACACGTGACCCAATTTGTGCACCGACATGTGACCCAATTTGTGAACCGACACGTGACCGTTTGTGCACTGACACGTGACCCAATTTGTGTACCAACACGTGACCCAATTCGTGCACCAACGCGGGACTCAATTTGTGCACTGACACGTGACCCAATTTGTGCACCGACACGTGACCCAATTCGTGTACCAACACGTGACCCAGTTCGTGCACCGACACGTGACCCAATTTGTGCACCGACACGTGACCCAATTCGTGCACGGACACGTGCCCCAATTAGTGCACCAACACGTGACCCAATTTGTGTACCAACACGTGACCCATTTCGTGCACCGACACGTGACCCAATTCGTGCACCGACGCGTGACCCAATCCGTGCACCGACACGTGACCCAGTTTGTGCACCGACATGACCCAGTTTGTGCACCGACACGTGACCCAGTTTGTACACCGACACGCGACCCAATTTGTGCACCGACACGTGACCAGTTTGTGCACCGACACATGACCCAATTTGTGCACCGACACGTGACCCAGTTTGTGCACCGACACATGACCCAGTTTGTGCACCGACACGTGACCCAGTTTGTGCACCGACACGTGACCCAATTTGTGCACCGACACGTGACCCAGTTTGTGCACTGACACGTGGCCCAGTTTGTGCACCGACACGTGACCCAATTCGTGCACCGACAAGTGACTCAATTTGTGCACTGACACGTGACCCAATTTGTGCACCGACACATGACCCAGTTCGTGCACCGACACGTGACCCAATTTGTGCACCGACACGTGACCCAATTCGTGCACCGACGCGTGACCCAATCCGTGCACCGACACGTGACCCAGTTTGTGCACCGACACATGACCCAGTTTGTGCACCGACACGTGACCCAGTTTGTACACCGACACGCGACCCAATTTGTGCACCGACACGTGACCAGTTTGTGCACCGACACATGACCCAATTTGTGCACCGACACGTGACCCAGTTTGTGCACCGACACATGACCCAGTTTGTGCACCGACACGTGACCCAGTTTGTGCACCGACACGTGACCCAATTTGTGCACCGACACGTGACCCAATTCGTGCACCGACGCGTGACCCAATCCGTGCACCGACACGTGACCCAGTTTGTGCACCGACACATGACCCAGTTTGTGCACCGACACGTGACCCAGTTTGTACACCGACACGCGACCCAATTTGTGCACCGACACGTGACCAGTTTGTGCACCGACACGCGACCCAATTTGTGCACCGACACGTGACCCAGTTTGTGCACCGACACATGACCCAGTTTGTGCACCGACACGTGACCCAGTTTGTGCACCGACACGTGACCCAATTTGTGCACCGACACGTGACCCAGTTTGTGCACTGACACGTGGCCCAGTTTGTGCACCGACACGTGACCCAATTCGTGCACCGACAAGTGACTCAATTTGTGCACTGACACGTGACCCAATTTGTGCACCGACACATGACCCAGTTCGTGCACCGACACGTGACCCAATTTGTGCACCGACACGTGACCCAATTCGTGCACCGACGCGTGACCCAATCCGTGCACCGACACGTGACCCAGTTTGTGCACCGACACATGACCCAGTTTGTGCACCGACACGTGACCCAGTTTGTACACCGACACGCGACCCAATTTGTGCACCGACACGTGACCAGTTTGTGCACCGACACATGACCCAATTTGTGCACCGACACGTGACCCAGTTTGTGCACCGACACATGACCCAGTTTGTGCACCGACACGTGACCCAGTTTGTGCACCGACACGTGACCCAATTTGTGCACCGACACGTGACCCAGTTTGTGCACTGACACGTGGCCCAGTTTGTGCACCGACACGTGACCCAATTCGTGCACCGACAAGTGACTCAATTTGTGCACTGACACGTGACCCAATTTGTGCACCGACACATGACCCAGTTTGTGCACCGACACGTGACCCAATTTGTGTACCAACACGTGACCCATTTCGTGCACCGACACGTGACCCAATTTGTGCACCGACACGTGACCCAATTCGTGCACCGACGCGTGATCCAATTAGTGCACCGACACGTGACCCAATTCGTGCACGGGCACGTGACCCAATTCCTGCACGGACACGTGACCCAATTCGTGCACGGACACGTGCCCCAATTAGTGCACCGACACGTGACCCAATTCGTGCACGGACACGTGCCCCAATTAGTGCACCGACACGTGACCCAATTTGTGCACCGACACGTGACCCAATTCGTGCATGGACACGTGACCCAATTCATGCACCGACACGTGACACAATTCATGCACCGACACGTGACCCAATTCGTGCACCAAGTGACCCAATTTGTGCACCGACACGAGACCCAAATCGTGCACCGACAAGTGACCCAATTCGTGCACCGACACGTGACCAGTTTGTGCACCGACACATGACCCAATTTGTGCACCGACACGTGACCCAATTCGTGCATGGACACGTGACCCAATTCATGCACCGACACGTGACACAATTCATGCACCGACACGTGACCCAATTCGTGCACCAAGTGACCCAATTTGTGCACCGACACGAGACCCAAATCGTGCACCGACAAGTGACCCAATTCGTGCACCGACACGTGACCAGTTTGTGCACCGACACATGACCCAATTTGTGCACCGACACGTGACCCAGTTTGTGCACCGACACATGACCCAGTTTGTGCACCGACACGTGACCCAGTTTGTGCACCGACACGTGACCCAATTTGTGCACCGACACGTGACCCAGTTTGTGCACTGACACGTGGCCCAGTTTGTGCACCGACACGTGACCCAATTCGTGCACCGACAAGTGACTCAATTTGTGCACTGACACGTGACCCAATTTGTGCACCGACACATGACCCAGTTTGTGCACCGACACGTGACCCAATTTGTGTACCAACACGTGACCCATTTCGTGCACCGACACGTGACCCAATTTGTGCACCGACACGTGACCCAATTCGTGCACCGACGCGTGATCCAATTAGTGCACCGACACGTGACCCAATTCGTGCACGGGCACGTGACCCAATTCCTGCACGGACACGTGACCCAATTCGTGCACGGACACGTGCCCCAATTAGTGCACCGACACGTGACCCAATTTGTGCACCGACACGTGACCCAATTCGTGCATGGACACGTGACCCAATTCATGCACCGACACGTGACACAATTCATGCACCGACACGTGACCCAATTCGTGCACCAAGTGACCCAATTTGTGCACCGACACGAGACCCAAATCGTGCACCGACAAGTGACCCAATTCGTGCACCGACACGTGACCCAATTTGTGCACCGACAAGTGACTCAATTCGTGCACCGACATGTGATCCAATTCGTGCACCGCCACGTGACCCAATTCGTGCACCGACACGATACCCAATTCGTGCACCGACAAGTGACCCAATTCGTGCACCTACACGTGACCCAATTCGTGCACCGACACGTGACTCAATTCAAATCACGTGCGCCTGTCTATGTTGAAGAGATAACATTTAAATGGCGGCCTAATAAGTGCGATTAGATTAAAAAACGGAAGATTACCAACACAATCCTGCAATACTTTTTATGGCGGAGTGAAGTACGAGTGTGGAGTGCGGACACGAGTGTGGAGTGCGGACACGACTGTGGAGTGCGGACACGAGTGTGCAGTGCGGACACGAGTGTGGAGTGCGGACACGAGTGTGGAGTGCGGACACGAGTGTGGAGTGCGGACACGAGGGTGGAGTGTGGACACGAGGGTGGAGTGCGGACACGAGTGTGCAGTGCGGACACGAGTGTGGAGTGCGGACACGAGTGTGGAGTGCGGACACGAGGGTGGAGTGTGGACACGAGGGTGGAGTGCGGACACGAGTGTGCAGTGCGGACACGAGTGTGCAGTGCGGACACGAGTGTGGAGTGCGGACACGTGTGGAGTGCGGACACGTGTGGAGTGCAGACACGAGGGTGCAGTGTGGACACGAGGGTGCAGTGCGGACACGACTGAATGTTCGGATTTTCAAATGTACTACAATGTCTCTCCCTCCCTCCCTTGGCCTGTGAACAGAGCGGCGTTTGAAATGAGATCAGTGCAAGATTACATAAAGGAGGCGATGGGTCGAGCTCGATCGAAGGATATCGATTCCATGATCCCCTTCCTGCCTGTTTTGTTCTTGAGGCGCAGTGAGCAGAGAGTGCTCGAGGACATGGCGCCAAAAAGCTACCGTAATGATGGCGAATGCGAAAATCTCCTCCGACCCTCCGACATCATTTTAAGTGACCCAAGAGGCATGGGAGAGCATGTACGTCGATTACATGCAAGACAAGGACATTAAGAGAAGATGGACAAATCGATATGGTTCTCTGGGATTTGAACCTGGGGTCCCCGGGCAGCCTCGGGAGACGAGAGCTGTTGCTCACTGATCACGCGGGAATACCAAACAGGCTTAAACATCTCGGACTGACATGGAGAAGTACGTGTCACTCAGCCAGTCACCCAGTCACTTAGCCAGTCACCCAGTCAGTCACTCAGTCACCCAATCACGGTCATTGTCAGACAATCACCCAATAAGTCACCCAGTCACCAAGTCATCCAGTCAGTCACCCAGTCACAGTCACTCAGCCAGTCACCCAATCACCCAGTCAGTCACTCAGTCATCCAGTCACCCAATCACAGTCACCATCAGACAATCACCCAATAAGTCACCCAGTCACCTAGTCATCCAGTCAGTCACCCAGTAACCCAGTCACAGTCACCCAGTAACTCAGTCACCTAGTCACCTAGTCACTGTCACCCAGTAACTCAGTCACCCAGTCACCTAATCACTGCCACCCAGTCAGCCAGTTACGGTCACTCAGTCACCTGTCGTTAGTTACAGTCACTCACCACTCAGTCACCATCACCCAGACACTCAGTCACCCTGTCGCACAGGCAGTCACCCAACCAGTCACCTAGTCACCCAGTCAGTCACCCAGTAACTCAGACACCCAGTCATCTACTCACCCAGTCAGTCACCCAGTAACTCAGTCACCTAGTTACGCAGCAACTCAGCCACCAAGTCACCAGGTCACTGCCACCTAGTCACTCAGTTACAGTCACCCAGTAACCCAGTCACCTAGTCACTGCCACCTAGTCAGCCGGTTACAGGTCACTCAGTTACAGTCACCCAGAAACTCAGTCACCTAGTCACCATCACCGTCTATAGTCACCCAGTCACAGTCACCCAGACACTCAGTCACCATGTCACACAGTCAGTCACCCAATCAGTCACATACTCACCCAGTCACCCAGTTACATATTCACCCAGGCACTCAGTGACTCAGTCACAGTCACCTAGTCATCCAAGTTAGTCACCCAGTAACTCATTAACCTAGTCAACCAGTCAGTCACCTAGTCACCCAGTCACAGTCACCCAGACACTCAGTCACCATGTCACACAGTCAGTCACCCAATCAGTCACCTCGTCAGCCAGTAACCTAGTCACACAGTAACTCAGTAACTCAGTCACCCCTTCACCTAGTCACCAGTCACTCAGTCACCTCGTCATCCAAGAAACAGTCACCCAGTAACTCAGTCACCTCATCACCATCACCAAGTCACCCAGTCACAGTCACCAGTCACTTAGTCAACCAGTCACTCAGTTGCCCAGTCACTTAGTCACCCAATCACCTTGTCATCCAAGAAACAACCACCCAGTAACTCAGTCACCTCGTCACCCAGTCAGTCACCCAGACACTCAGTCACCCTGTCACACAGTCAGTCACCCAGTCACCCACTCACCTAGTCGCCCAGTCACCCAGTAACTCAGTCACCCAGTCACCTATTCACCCAGTCACTCAGTCACTCAGTCACACAGTCACCTAGTCATCCAAGTCAGTCACGCAGTAACTCAGTCACCTAGTCACCATCACACAGTCACATAGTCACCTAGTCACCCAGTCAGTCTCCCAGACACTCAGTCACCCTGTCACACAGTCAGTCACCCAATCAGTCACCTAGTCAGCCAGTAACCTAGTCACCCAGTAACTCAGTCACCCCTTCACCTAGTTACCATCACACAGTCACATAGTCACCTAGTCACCCAGTCAGTCTCCCAGACACTCGGTCACCCTGCCACACTGTCAGTCACCCAATCAGTCATCTAGTCACCCAGTCAACCAGTTACTCAGTCACCCAATCACCTAGTCATCCAAGTTACAGTCACCCAGTAACTCAGTCACCATCAGTCACCCAGTCACCTAGTCACTCAGTTACCCAGTCACCCAGCACGTGGGATTTACAAATTTGTTAAACAATATTTACAACCACGTGTAGGTGTAGCTACTTTATATTAGAACCACGACCAATGAACCACAACACTTCAATCCGCAAGGCGGTGTGCATCTGATTTTGTGTGTTTAAAATCCACGAGGCCAAGTATACCCCTGGAGGCCAAGTACACCCCTGCAGGAGGCCAGGTACACCCAACGAGGCGTGGTATACCCCAGGAGATGACGTATACCCCAGGAGGTCAGGTGTACCCCCATTGAACCAGGTAAACCCACAAGGCCAGGTATACCACAGGATGCTAGGTATACACCAAGAGGTCGGGTATACCCACAAAGCCAGTTATACCACCATGAAACCAGTTTTACCACTACAATGCCAGCTATACCCCCACGAGGCCAGGTATACCCCAGGAGGTCAGGTATACCACAGGATGCCAGGTATACCCCAATAGGTCAGGTATACCTCACAAAGGCAGTTATACTCCAACTACACCAGGTATACCCCAGGAGGTCAGGTATACCACAGGATGCCAGGTATACCCCAAGAGGTCAGGTATACCTCACAAAGGCAGTTATACTCCAACTACACCAGTTATACCCCTGCGAGGTCAGGTATACCCCAGATCAGGTATACCACAGGATGCCAGGTTTACCCAAGAGGTCAGATATACCCCACAAAGGCAGTTATACTCCCACGACGCCTCTTATACACCAGGAGATCAGGTACATCCATGAAGCCAGTTATACCCCTCGAGGCCAGGCATACAAGATGATGCTAGGTATACCCCACGAGTCCAGTTATACCCCACGAGGCCAGGTATACCTCCACGAAGCCAGTTATACCCCACGAGGCTTGTTATACCCCAGGAGATCAGCTACACCCATGAAGCCAGGTATACCTCATGAGGCCTGGTATACCCCAGGAGGCCAGGTCACCCGATGTCTGGTACTTTCGATGAGTCTGTGCGTGGTCGGGTGTACTCTAAGTCAGGTATACTCTCCGAATCCAGGTACAAGGAGTCAAGGATCTACAAGAAAGTTTGACGCAGGTGGAGACCATTTAGCCCATCGTGCCTGTTCTATGTGTCAACACCTTGATCAAACATTCGCACCTCTGCACCACCAACACATGTCCACATTCGCTATATCAACACCATGAACCTGCAGGTACATGAGGTCAGGTACATTCTGTTGTACTATACGTACATGCACACGGTAGTGAGGGAGACGTGTAAACGTGCGTGTACACAGTAGTGATAGGGACGTCTACATTCCTGTGCACACACAGTAGTGAGAAACGTGGACATCACGTGCGTGCACATAGTAATGAGGGAGAAGTGTACATCACGTGCATGCACATAGTAATGAGGGAGAAGTGTACATCACGTGCATGCACACAGTAGTGAGAAACGTGGACATCACGTGCGTGCACATAGTAATGAGGGAGAAGTGTACATCACGTGCATGCACATAGTAATGAGGGAGAAGTGTACATCACGTGCATGCACACAGTAGTGAGAAACGTGGACATCACGTGCGTGCACATAGTAATGAGGGAGAAGTGTACATCACGTGCATGCACACAGTAGTGAGAAACGTGAACATCACGTGCGTGCACATAGTAATGAGGGAGAAGTGTACATCACGTGCATGCACATAGTAATGAGGGAGAAGTGTACATCACGTGCATGCACACAGTAGTGAGAAACGTGAACATCACGTGCGTGCACATAGTAATGAGGGAGAAGTGTACATCACGTGCATGCACATAGTAATGAGGGAGAAGTGTACATCACGTGCATGCACACAGTAGTGAGAAACGTGGACATCACGTGCGTGCACATAGTAATGAAGGAGAAGTGTACATCACGTGCATGCACACAGTAGTGAGAAACGTGAACATCACGTGCGTGCACATAGTAATGAGGGAGAAGTGTACATCACGTGCATGCACATAGTAATGAGGGAGAAGTGTACATCACGTGCATGCACACAGTAGTGAGAAACGTGAACATCACGTGCGTGCACATAGTAATGAGGGAAACGTGAACATCACGTGCGTGCACATAGTAATGAGGGAGAAGTGTACATCACGTGCGTGCACACAGCAATGAGGGAGACGTACGTGTACATCACGTGCCTGTCGCCTATGGAGCGTTGACCTGTGTGTCTAAATCATGCGGAGTCGGCAATGCGTAAACGATGGCGTGCGTACTGTGCGTGAATGTAAACGATGGTGTGCGTACTGTGCGTGAATGTAAACGATGGTGTGCGTACTGAGCGTGAATGTAAACGATGGTGTGCGTACTGTGCGTGAATGTAAACGATGGTGTGCGTACTGAGCGTGAATGTAAACGATGGTGTGCGTACTGTGCGTGAATGTAAACGATGGTGTGTGTACTGTGCGTGAATGTAAACGATGGTGTGCGTACTGAGCGTGAATGTAAACGATGGTGTGCGTACTGTGCGTGAATGTAAAATAATGCGCTTATTGCTCGTGTTCTCCAAGGCACGAACTGTGTGTGGGACAAACTGCATCAAGGGGGGACGGGTGAGTGTGATGTACACGATTTATAATGTGATGTCATTTATGTACGAGTACCGCATGGAATAGCTTCGGCCTGCGGTCACGGCATGAGCACTGTCACAGCACGGCTATGGCACCGTCACTCCCCGTCCCTCCCCCTCCGCCACCTACCCCTCCCCCCCCTCCGCCACCTACCCTCCCTCCTCCGCCACCCACCCCCCTCCTCCGCCACCTACCTCCCCCTCCTCCGCCACCTACCTCCCCCTCCTCCGCCACCTATCCCCCCCTCCTCCGCCACCTATCCCCCCCTCCTCCGCCACCTATCCCCCCCTCCTCCGCCACCTATCCCCCCCCTCCTCCGCCACCTATCCCCCCCTCCTCCGCCACCTATCCCCCCCTCCTCCGCCACCTATCCCCCCCTCCTCCGCCACCTATCCCCCCCTCCTCCGCCACCTATCCCCCCCTCCTCCGCCACCTATCCCCCCCTCCTCCGCCACCTATCCTCCCCCTCCTCCGCCACCTATCCTCCCCCTCCTCTGCCACCTATCCTCCCCCTCCTCTGCCACCTACCCCCCGCCCCCCCCCTCCTCCGCCACCTACCCCCCGTCCCCCCCTCCGCCACCTACCCCCCGTCCCCCCCTCCGCCCCTCCGCCACCTACCCCCCGCCCCCTCCCCCCTCCGCCAACTACCCCCGCCCCCCCCTCCGCCACCTACCCCCGCCCCCCCTCCGCCACCTACCCCCCGCCCGCCCTCCGCCACCTACCCCCCGCCGCCTACCCCCCCACTCCACCACCTACTCCCCGCCACCTACCTCCGAACTTTGATTTGCATCAAAATGAGTACCAGCTGACTGGTACGAGGGGGATTTGCATCGAAATGAGTACCAGCTGACTGGTACGAGGGGGATTTGCATCAAAATGAGTACCAGCTGTCTGGTACGAGGGGGATTTGCATCAAAATGAGTACCAGCTGACTGGTACGAGGGGGATTTGCATCAAAATGAGTACCAGCTGTCTGGTACGAGGGGGATTTGCATCAAAATGAGTACCAGCTGACTGGTACGAGGGGGATTTGCATCAAAATGAGTACCAGCTGTATGGTACGAGGGGGACTGCATCTAAATGAGTACCAGCTGACTGGTACGAGGGGGATTTGCATCAAAATTAGTACCAGCTGTCTGGTGCTAGGGGAACTGCATCGAAATGAGTACCAGCTGTCTGGTACGAGGGGAACTGCATCTAAATGAGTACCAGCTGTATGGTACGAGGGGGACTGCATCTAAATGAGTACCAGCTGTATGGTACGAGGGGAACTGCATCTAAATGAGTACCAGCTGTATGGTACGAGGGGAACTGCATCTAAATGAGTACCAGCTGTCTGGTACGAGGGGGATTTGCATCGAAATGAGTACCAGCTGTCTGGTGCGAGGGGAACTGCATCGAAATGAGTACCAGCTGTCTGGTACGAGGGGGATTTGCATCAAAATGAGTACCAGCTGTCTGGCACGAGGGGGAACTGCATCTAAATGAGTACCAGCTGTCTGGTACGAGGGGGATTTGCATCAAAATGAGTACCAGCTGTCTGGTACGAAGGGGATTTGCATCAAAATGAGTACCAGCTGTCTGGTGCTAGGGGAACTGCATCGAAATGAGTACCAGCTGTCTGGCACGAGGGGGAACTGCATCTAAATGAGTACCAGCTGTCTGGTACGAGGGGGATTTGCATCAAAATGAGTAGCTGTCTGGCACGAGGGGGAACTGCATCTAAATGAGTACCAGCTGTCTGGTACGAGGGGGAATTGCATCTAAATGAGTACCAGCTGTCTGGTACGAGGGGGATTTGCATCAAAATGAGTACCAGCTGTCTGGTGCTCGGGGAACTGCATCGAAATGAGTACCAGCTGTCTGGCACGAGGGGGAACTGCATCTAAATGAGTACCAGCTGTCTGGTACGAGGGGGATTTGCATCAAAATGAGTAGCTGTCTGGTGCTAGGGGAACTGCATCGAAATGAGTACCAGCTGTCTGGTACGAGGGGAACTGCATCTAAATGAGTACCAGCTGTATGGTACGAGGGGGATTTGCATCGAAATGAGTACCAGCTGTCTGGTGCGAGGGGAACTGCATCGAAATGAGTACCAGCTGTCTGGTACGAGGGGGATTTGCATCAAAATGAGTACCAGCTGTCTGGTACGAGGGGAACTGCATCGAAATGAGTACCAGCTGTATGGTACGAGGGGGATTTGCATCGAAATGAGTACCAGCTGTCTGGTACGAGGGGGATTTGCATCAAAATGAGTACCAGCTGTCTGGTGCGAGGGGAACTGCATCTAAATGAGTACCAGCTGTCTGGTACGAGGGGGATTTGCATCAAAATGAGTACCAGCTGACTGGTACGAGGGGGATTTGCATCAAAATGAGTACCAGCTGTCTGGTGCGAGGGGAACTGCATCTAAATGAGTACCAGCTGTCTGGTACGAGGGGGATTTGCATCAAAATGAGTACCAGCTGACTGGTACGAGGGGGATTTGCATCTAAATGAGTACCAGCTGTCTGGTACGAGGGGGATTTGCATCTAAATGAGTACCAGCTGTCTGGCACGAGGGGAACTGCATCAAAATGAGTACCAACTGATTGGTACGAGGGGGATTGGCATCTAAATGAGTACCAGCTGTCTGGCACGAGGGGAACTGCATCAAAATGAGTACCAGCTGTCTGGTGCGAGGGGAACTGCATCAAAATGAGTACCAGCTGTCTGGCACGAGGGGAACTGCATCAAAATGAGTACCAGCTGTCTGGCACGAGGGGAACTGCATCAAAATGAGTACCAGCTGACTGGTGCGAGGGGAACTGCATCAAAATGAGTACCAACTGATTGGTACGAGGGGGATTGGCATCTAAATGAGTACCAGCTGTCTGGTACGAGGGGGATTTGCATCGAAATGAGTACCAGCTGATTGGTACGAGGGGGATTTGCATCTAAATGAGTACCAGCTGACTGGTGCGAGGGGAACTGCATCAAAATGAGTACCAACTGATTGGTACGAGGGGGATTTGCATCTAAATGAGTACCAGCTGTCTGGCACGAGGGGAACTGCATCAAAATGAGTACCAGCTGACTGGTGCGAGGGGAACTGCATCAAAATGAGTACCAACTGATTGGTACGAGGGGGATTGGCATCTAAATGAGTACCAGCTGTCTGGTACGAGGGGGATTTGCATCGAAATGAGTACCAGCTGTCTGGTGCGAGGGGGACCTGCATCTAAATGAGTACTAGCTGTCTGGTACGAGGGGGCACTGCATCAAAATGAGTACCAGCTGACTGGTACGAGGGGGTCACTGCATCAAAATGAGTACCAGCTGACTGGTACGAGGGGAACTGCATCAAAATGAGTACCAGCTGTAATGCACGAGGGGAACTGCATCAAAATGAGTACCAGCTGACTGGTGCGAGGGTAACTGCATCAAAATGAGTACCAACTAATTGGTACGAGGGGGCACTGCATCAAAATGAGTACCAGCTGACTGGTACGAGGGGGTCACTGCATCAAAATGAGTACCAGCTGACTGGTACGAGGGGAACTGCATCAAAATGAGTACCAGCTGACTGGTACGAGGGGAACTGCATCAAAATGAGTACCAGCTGTCTGGCACGAGGGGAACTGCATCAAAATGAGTACCAGCTGTCTGGCACGAGGGGAACTGCATCAAAATGAGTACCAGCTGATTGGTACGAGGGGGATTTGCATCTAAATGAGTACCAGCTGTCTGGCACGAGGGGAACTGCATCTAAATGAGTACCAGCTGACTGGTGCGAGGGGAACTGCATCAAAATGAGTACCAACTGATTGGTACGAGGGGGATTTGCATCTAAATGAGTACCAGCTGTCTGGCACGAGGGGAACTGCATCTAAATGAGTACCAGCTGACTGGTGCGAGGGGAACTGCATCAAAATGAGTACCAGCTGATTGGTACGAGGGGATCTGCATCAAAATGAGTACCAGCTGTCTGGTACGAGGGGGATTTGCATCGAAATGAGTACCAGCTGTCTGGTACGAGGGGGATTTGCATCTAAATGAGTACCAGCTGTCTGGTGCGAGGGGGACCTGCATCTAAATGAGTACTAGCTGTCTTGTACGAGGGGGCACTGCATCAAAATGAGTACCAGCTGACTGGTACGAGGGGAACTGCATCAAAATGAGTACCAGCTGTCTGGTACGAGGGGGATTTGCATCTAAATGAGTACCAGCTGTCTGGTACGAGGGGAACTGCATCAAAATGAGTACCAACTGACTGGTATGAGGGGGATTTGCATCTAAATGAGTAACAGCTGACTGGTGCGAGGGGGATTTGCATCTAAATGAGTACCAGCTGTCTGGTACGAGGGGAACTGCATCAAAATGAGTACCAACTGACTGGTATGAGGGGGATTTGCATCTAAATGAGTAACAGCTGACTGGTGCGAGGGGGATTTGCATCTAAATGAGTACCAGCTGTCTGGTACGAGGGGAACTGCATCAAAATGAGTACCAACTGACTGGTATGAGGGGGATTTGCATCTAAATGAGTACCAGCTGACTGGTACGAGGGGAACTGCATCTAAATGAGTACCAGCTGACTGGTGAGAGGGGAACTGCATCAAAATGAGTACCAGCTGACTGGTATGAGGGGGATTTGCATCTAAATGAGTACCAGCTGACTGGTGCGAGGGGGATTTGCATCTAAATGAGTACCAGCTGACTGGTGCGAGGGGGAACTGCATCAAAATGAGTACCAGCTGATTGGTACGAGAGGGAACTGCATCAAAATGAGTACCTGCTGACTGGTACGAGGGGTTCTGCATCAAAATGAACACCAGCTGATTGGTACCAGGGGGAACTGCATCAAAATTAGTACCTGCTGACTGGTACGAGAGGGAACTGCATCAAAATGAGTACCTGCTGACTGGTACGAGAGGGAACTGCATCAAAATGAGTACCTGCTGACTGGTACGAGAGGGAACTGCATCAAAATGAGTACCAGCTGATTGGTACGAGGGGGAACTGCATCAAAATGAATACCAGCTGATTGGTACGAGGGGGAACTGCATCAAAATGAGTACCAGCTGTCTGGCACGAGGGGGAACTGCATCAAAATTAGTACCTGCTGATTGGTACGAGAGGGAACTGCATCAAAATGAGTACCTGCTGACTGGTACGAGGGGGGAACTGCATCAAAATGAGTACCTGCTGATTGGTACGAGAGGGAACTAAATCAAAATGAACACCAGCTGACTGGTACGAGAGGGAACTGCATCAAAATGAGTACCTGCTGACTGGCACGAGGGGGGAACTGCATCAAAATGAGTACCTGCTGACTGGTACGAGGGGGGAACTGCATCAAAATGAGTACCTGCTGATTGGTACGAGGGGATCTGCATCAAAATGAGTACCTGCTGACTGGTACGAGGGGGGAACTGCATCAAAATGAGTACCAGCTGATTGGTACGAGAGGGAACTAAATCAAAATGAACACCAGCTGACTGGTACGAGAGGGAACTGCATCAAAATGAGTACCTGCTGACTGGCACGAGGGGGGAACTGCATCAAAATGAGTACCTGCTGACTGGTACGAGGGGGGAACTGCATCAAAATGAGTACCTGCTGATTGGTACGAGGGGATCTGCATCAAAATGAGTACCAGCTGATTGGTACGAGGGGATCTGCATCAAAATGAGTACCAGCTGCCTGGTGCGAGGAGGCACTGCATCAAAATGAGTACCAGCTGCCTGGTGCGAGGAGGCACTGCATCAAAATGAGTACCAGCTGACTGGTGCGAGGAGGCACTGCATCTAAATGAGTAGGCCTACCAACTAATTGGTACGATGAGACATTGCATCAGCACTGCATCCAAAAACAATGCGAACACGACAACAATGTGATACAACTCCAAGGTTCCCCTGTGGTCTGAAACCCGCGCTACCTCTCGTGCAGTGCAGCTCAAGGTCACGTGCTGTCACCGCTGGTCACGTGCCGCTCCGGGTCACGTGCTGTCGTGTGCCGCTCCAAGTCACGTGCTGTCACCGCTGGTCACGTGCCACTCAAGGTCACGTGCTGTCACCGCTGGTCACGTGCCGCTCCGGGTCACGTGCCGCTCCGGGTCGCGTGCTGTCACGTGCCCCCTTCTTTCCCTCTGTTATTCATTTCCTCCCGTGTTATTTAATTATCACAAACTCGGACCCGACCTGGAAAGCGCGCGCTCTTCGTTGTTGAACACCTTTCGTGGAAAGTACAATTATAGCGCCAGTTTCGTGTGATTGTGATGCGAATTACGTGGGTACAATATCATATCATATAATATAATATCATATAATGTACAAACAACACGCCGTTATAATCGTGCCGCCAGGTTTGTGTCCGAGCGCCTCCTCGGCCTCTGTGTCTATGGGAAGGAAGCACGTGGGCCATCATTCCACGGGGTCATTGATATTCGTGCACGTGCATGCACGGTGGGTGGAGTCGCGCGTTGACGTGTAATTTATATTCGTGCACGTGCATGCACGGTGGGCGGAGCCGCGCGTTGATGTGTAATTTATATTCGTGCACGTGCATGCACGGTGGGCGGAGCCACGCGTTGACGTATAATTTATATTCGTGCACTGCATGCACGGTGGGGGAAGCTGCGCGTTGACGTGTAATTGATATTCGTGCACTGCATGCACGGTGGGCGGAGCTGCGCGTTGACGTGTAATTTATATTCGTGCACGTGCATGCACGGTGGGCAGAGCCGCGCGTTGATGTGTAATTTTATTCGTGCACGTGCATGCACGGTGGGCGGAGTCGCGCGTTGACGTGTAATTTATATTCGTGCACGTGCATGCACGGTGGGCAGAGCTGCGCGTTGACGTGTAATTGATATTCGTGCACTGCATGCACGGTGGGCGGAGCTGCGCGTTGACGTGTAATTTATATTCGTGCACGTGCATGCACGGTGGGCGGAGCCGCGCGTTGACGTGTAATTTATATTCGTGCACTGCATGCACGGTGGGGGAAGCTGCGCGTTGACGTGTAATTGATATTCGTGCACTGCATGCACGGTGGGCGGAGCTGCGCGTTGACGTGTAATTGATATTCGTGCACTGCATGCACGGTGGGCGGAGCTGCGCGTTGACGTGTAATTTATATTCGTGCACGTGCATGCACGGTGGGCAGAGCCGCGCGTTGATGTGTAATTTTATTCGTGCACGTGCATGCACGGTGGGCGGAGCCGCGCGTTGACGTGTAATTTATATTCGTGCACTGCATGCACGGTGGGCGGAGCCGTGCGTTGACGTGTAATTTATATTCGTGCACGTCCATGCACTGTGGGCGGAGCTTCGCGCTCCAGCCGTCGCTGCTGCAGCTTCGGGTGTGAATCAGCGAGTGGAGTCTTGGTGAGGACAAACAGCGTGTGGTGTTGTGTTGTGTTGTGTTGTGTTGCGTTGTGTTGTGTTGTGTGGTGTGGTGTGGTGTACAGGTGACGCAGGGGGTTTGTAGGTTTCAATGTGCGGAGACTGGCCGCACATGGAGTTACCGGTGGACTAGGACTGTCGGAGCAAGGAGTTTGCGGTGTGTGGTGCGAGGACCACGTACTGAGTGGCGGTGTGTGGTGCGAGGACCACGTACTGGGTGGCGGTGTGTGGTGCGAGGACCACGTACTGGGTAGCGGTGTGTGGTGCGAGGACCACGTACTGAGTAGCGGTGTGTGGTGCGAGGACCACGTACTGAGAGCGGTGTGTGGTGCGAGGACCACGTACTGAGAGCGGTGTGTGGTGCGAGGACCACGTACTGAGTAGCGGTGTGTGGTGCGAGGACCACGTACTGGGTAGCGGTGTGTGGTGCGAGGACCACGTACTGCGTAGCGGTGTGTGGTGCGAGGACCACGTACTGAGAGCGGTGCGTGGTGCGAGGACCACGTACTGAGTAGCGGTTGTGGTGCGAGAAGCACGCACGGAGTAGTGGTGTGATGTG
The DNA here is from genome assembly GCF_964187855.1 of Myxine glutinosa. Lineage (NCBI taxonomy): Eukaryota > Metazoa > Chordata > Myxini > Myxiniformes > Myxinidae > Myxine > Myxine glutinosa. The sequence continues at coordinate 265,563,206 of NC_136262.1, read as the reverse complement.
GGAGGAGCACGCACGAAGTTGTGGTGTGGGGGCGAGGACCACGCACGGAGTAGCGGTGTGCGAGGACCACGCACGGAGTAGCGGTGTGAGGTGCGAGGAGCACGCACGAAGTTGTGGTGTGGGGTGCGAGGACCACGCACGGAGTAGCGGTGTGCGAGGACCACGCACGGAGTAGCGGTGTGCGAGGACCACGCACGGAGTAGCGGTGTGAGGTGCGAGGAGCACGCACGAAGTTGTGGTGTGGGGTGCGAGGACCACGCACGGATTAGCGGTGTGAGGTACGAGGAGCACGCACGGAGGTGTGCTGTGAGGTGCGAGGGCCACGCACGGAGTAGCGGTGTGACTGTGAGGTGCGAGGAGCACGCACGGAATTAGCGCCCCAATTCCCTGGTCTCACGACCCGTGGATAAGTCGCTCCATCCATTGATCCCACATCCCGTGAGGCTGGACCGCCGGACCGGCCATTGTGAGCCGCACAGTTACACTTTCGATCCAACGGAGTCCCCGGTCTCCGACTGGCAATCTTCAAGTTTTCGATGCGGGTCATTGTCGACTCGCTTGGCTGTCCATGGTACGTGCAAGCACATATACGTACGTCAGTACGTGTCCTCTCCGTATATACATACGTACGTGGATGTTTCTAAACATATTAAAAATGTATTTATAACTCCGAGTGGGCTCGTTATACTCGTATTTGAACCGAATCCGAGTGCTTGCTTCATTTACCTGGATGAACGGTGTATAGGTTTACCTGAAGACTCCCGTGATCGGCACGGAGAGATATACCAATCCGTACCGTGCCCGGCTCAGGTTAGTCCAGAGCTCCAGACGAATGTGACGGCGATGGCTGTGGGGCGGACATGCTGTGGGCGGGGACTGGCTGTGGGCGGGGACTGGTTGTGGGCGGGGACTGGCTGTGGGGCGGAGACTGGCTGTGGGGCGGAGACTGGCTGTGGGGCGGAGACATGCTGTGGGGCGGAGACATGCTGTGGGCGGAGACTGGCTGTGGGGCGGAGACATGCTGTGGGGCGGAGACATGCTGTGGGGCGGAGACATGCTGTGGGGCGGAGACATGCTGTGGGGCGGAGACTGGCTATGGGGCGGAGACATTCTGTGGGGCGGAGACTCTCGCGGACACGTGGAAAACCCTCTCTGTTATACTTATACTGCACATCCTCGACCTACTCCGTCGCTGGGTGGGGGCGAACGACGCACCCTTTTGTTTACCATTATTGGATCCACTCTGTCTGTCCCATCATTCAATGTTTATCATAATTTGTATGCACTCCTTGCTTTGTCTTCTTGATTCTTTTGTTTTGTTCAGTCTTGTCACCAGTTTGTTTGTTTATTGTGTACCGTGGGGACACATGAGTGAATCGGGGACATCCCAACGGAGGGGGCAGTAGCCTGAGTGGGATATGGGAGTGAAAAGCAATGAAAGTGTGTTCGTGAGTGGTGAAAGCACCTTGAAAGGTAGAAATAGGATGTTGGGCAGTGCATTGGAGTATGAGAACCTGTCGTGCTGGTGCTGGTAGTGGTGTGAGGGTTGTGCAAAGAGAAAATGTTTGCTGAAGCAGACATTAGCCAGAGGATTAAAAACAAAAGTTTCTGGTCAGATGAATTTTAAAAATATCAGGTGAGCAAAGTTTTTAAAAATAATTTATTTCTCCAATGGACAAAGGTAATTATTTAATGTACAATATTAGTCAAATCCAGTGCTGTAGTGTGTTAATCAGTCATTTTGCACATGCGCACTTTAAGTGTAACTTTGCTACTCCAACTATAGCAATACAAATCAAGTTTGTGTTTGTTCTTTACTCCAAATTGCTCTACCATGAGCATCAGATTAATGTAAGCTTGATCCACGTCGTGGTTATGTTCTTGAAAATACGACTGACGTTAAGTAAAACAACGTTGAATGGATGAATTTATTTATCTCATAAGAATTAAATAGGGTAGGGGGAGGGGGGGGGGTTATGTTCCTTCTCTCCCATTAAATGCATCACATTTAAATAAATTCGCACACTTCTCATTATTTATATAGTCTGTATTGTACATTGTAATGCAGTACTGTAAATAAATGTAGAATAAACTACAAACAAGAAACCGGAGTGAAAACTGAGTACTCCCTTTCAGTGCGTGTCATCGCCGGGCCCCCTTCGGTGCCTGGCGATGACGTCACGCAGCACCTGGAGGTGGAATAGGCAAGGAGCGGTGTACAAACATCACCCTTTAGTACAATAAAACAATGTAATGGTGGATGGTGGAGGGTGGATGGTGGAGGGTGGATGGTGGAGGGTGGTGGGTATCGAGTCACTGAGATCCGGAGGGTTCTTCCCCCTTGCTGTGACGTGAATGTTTCTGCTGGCTGTTGAGATGACCATTTTCCTCTCCCTTGAAAAAAAGCATCCATTGTTGACTGCTTGCTGCTCTTCATCCTCTTTTCTTTATAAATGTCATAGTAGCACCAAAGACTTTCCATTTTCTTTCTTGACTTGACTTGACTTGATTTGACTTGACTTGACTTTCCATCTTGACTTTCCATTTTCAATCCTGACAAATCTCACACTCTTACGGTGTCTCTCCGAAAAGACCGACTGGACAACCCTCCCATCCACTTTCTGAATAATCCTCTCCAAGAAGTTCTGTCACTCAAGCTTTTGGGTCTCACTATCTGTCATGATCTTTCCTGGGAAAACCACATTTCAAATCTGGCCTCCAAAGCCAGTCGCCGACTGGGCATCCTCCGTCGTGTGAAGTCCTTCCTTGGCACACCTGAGCTCCTCACCACATACAAGGCTTTCATCCGCAGCTCAATGGAATACTGCTCTCCCCTCTGGGCTGGTGCTCCTGCCTCACACCTAGCTCGTCTTCAGGCTGTTGAAACCAAAGCTTCCAGAATCATTGGAATCTCCCACGATGAAGCTAACTCCGAGGGCCTTTCACTTTCTCACCGCAGGCAGGTTGGTGGTCTTTCTGTCTGCTACCGACTCCTCTCCGGCCTTGCTCCTCCAGCTCTCTCTGGGCTCTGTCCCCCAAATATTCCTACAGGTCGCACAAGATCTGCCTGCAACCCTCTTATGGTTAAACTGCCAAAATCAAGACTCTCTGCTCACCTTCACTCCTTCATTCCTCCTTTCTCCCGCCTCTGGAACAAACTCCCTCACTCTCTTCAATCCCACTCCTCCCTCCAGGTCTTTAAAACAGCTGTTCACCACCATCTCTTATCTTCCCCCATCCAAATCCTTGATCTTTTCTACCCCCGCTAATTTCACCCCCATCCACTTTTTTGAAATACCAACTTCTTTCCTGGAATTCCTTGGTGTCCTTGTGTTTATACTTCTCCCACCCCCCCCCCATTCCCACGCCGCCTCCCCCCAAGCCATCTCCCTTCCACACATTCCCGATGTCCCTGCTCTCAAATGTTGTGTTTATGTGCTTCCCATTTTCTCCCCATCTTGTCTACCGCTCCCCTTTTTATATACTTTGCTTGTTTGTCTGTTTGATTTGTTTGTGTGATAAATGTTAGCTCTTTCACGAGCCTCGATTCTGTATCCAAAAAAAAAGAAAAAAAAAAAGACATTTATATGGCATGACGATGTAATGGCGAGTTCTAGATATGCAATCACAACGTTTTGTGGTATGTAATTAGTAGAGACATAACAAAACAATGTTAACCTGGGTGACGTTAAGCGGGGACACCATATATATATATATATATATATATATATATATATATATATATATATATATATATATATTGTTACGGATCTCGGGGGTCAGCGCTCCCCTGATCAAGGGGGGGGGGGGGGGTTAATCCCCTTGTCTTTTTAGTTGGCCGTCCCGAGTCCTGGGAAGTTATAACGTCCTTCCTGGTGCGGCGTTAGGTCGGGTTTGCTAGGCCTAGGGGTTCGCTGCTACCTAAGTACTAACGCCCGCCGGAAACGAGGGAATAACTCCCGCTCGAACCACGGATATGTTGGTAAAATGCCGAGCGGTTAGCAATCCGCGATCCGAGATATTAGCAAAGAGACTAAACCCCGATTTCTAGCGGTTCCGAATCGTGCCACGTTTACCCAATGAAAGAAAGGACGGATGCGATCGGATTAGGGAAAACCAAGAAAGAACAAGGTAATTTATCACAAATATACAGGAGGAAAGAGGAAACGAAAGGATGTACAGGAAGAAGAAGAAGAAGAAGCAGGACACAGGGCAGTCTTAACC